>NC_073302.1:3334753-3549753 GCF_027595985.1 Sorex araneus | reverse complement strand
GCTCGTGGCAGATCAGGCTGGGCCCCTGGTGGCCGGGCCAAGGCCCCTCGGCCACCAGCGACAGGAAGGGCCGGCCCCCTCTGCCCAGGGACTCTCCCGCCGCCCTGTTCGACCTCACCGGGTACTTCTTTAGAATAGGGACTTTGGGGAAAACTGAGACGTTCTGATGAAAACGCACCGTCAGAGCAGCCCCCCTTTCTGTCTCCGGAGACAAGCCCCCCCCCAGCCACGCTCTGCCGCCCGCTCTGGGTTGCAGCCCTGGAGGGGAGAACCGTCCCCGAGCTTCCTTCCGGGGCCCAGCACCCTCCTCGGCCTCAGCAGGAAGCCCGAGCCTCCCCCGACTCCCACCCCACCGCTGCCCCCACGCCTACAGGCTCACTTCCCGAGGACGTCAGGACCCCCGGCCCATCACACCCACCCACTTCCTCCCCCACCCGGGGCCCTTCAGCCGCGACACCTTCCTTCCTCTGGGGCGCCTGCCACCCCCCTTCCTGCCCGAGTGCTCGGGCTTCCGCTCCCGCTGTGCCTGGGGGGCGGGAGAAGGGGCCCCCGAGTGCAGCCCTGCCCAGGACCCCCCAGCTTCCGTCCGCTCCCCGCCCGCCCCACGAGGCACTTTCACTTTCCGAAGGCCCAGCAGGTGTCCCGGAGATTCCGGCGGGCGAGTCCGTGCAGCTGACCCGACCAGCCCGCAGAACCCCCCCGGGCTGTTCTCCTCCGCTTCTGCTTTCGGGGCCACCCTGGGCGGAGTTCAGGGGTCACTCCTGGCGATGCTCAGGAGACTCTTTGGGTGCTGGGGATGGAACCTGGGTTGGCCGTGTGCAAGGGAAGCGCCCTACTCCCTGGACTGTCGCTTTCCTCAGCAGCAACACAGAGCACTAGACAAAGAGCACTCGGGAGAGGAGTCACCTGTGTTCCGGCAGGCCTAGGGGTCATATTCCCCGCGGTGCTTGGGGACCCCCCACTGTTCCCGCTGGGCGCCACCTCTCTGGCCCGAGACAGGCTGGCACGCCGTCATGCATGTGGACACGTGTGTTGGCACAACTGCACACGTGTATGTGGGATGCCCACACAATGCCCACACAGCCACGCAGGTGGCGGGAGCGAGGAAGAAACAATCCTTTGTTCTGTTTTGTTTGGGCCCCACTCGGCCGTGCTCGGGGCCTCCTGCGGGCTCTGCTCCCGGGGCCGCTGCCGGCGGGCCGGGGGGACCCTCTTGGGCTAGGCACGTGCCCACCTGCTGTCCGGTCACTCCAGCCCTGCAAAATGCAATTTTTGTTTGGGGGCCACACGTGGCAGTGCTCAGGGATCACTCCGAGCGGAGCGTGGGGGTCTCTATGCAGAGTCAGAGCCATGCCGGAACCCGACTCGTGACTCCTCCTTACTGAGCGGGGCGGAGACCCCTCTGCCCTCTCCCCGGCATGCCAGCCCCCCGACAGACGGCTTCCCACGTCCCCGGGGGAGGTGGGGCCCACTCCGTCCTGCTCCCCTGGCGGGTCCTGAAAGAGTCTGTTTGTCTTTTTTTTTTTTTTTTTGCTTTTTGGGTCACACCCAGCGATGCACAGGGGTTACTCCTGGCTTTTCACTCAGGAATTACTCCTGGCAGTGCTTGCGGGACCATATGGGATGCTGGGAATCGAACCCGGGTCGGCCGCGTGCAAGGCAAACGCCCTCCCCGCTGTGCTATCGCTCCGGCCCCGTCTGTTTGTCTTATGATGAGATTTGAAGAATGTTTCTGGAAAACTGGCGAGGAAGCAACGGCTCATTAGTGGATTTTGTTTTGGGGGGGGAGGGGGGTGCTTGCTCTTTGGGCCACATCGGGCAGTGCTGAGGGAACGTGCTCTAAGCTGGTATCAAGGAAAACACCGAAACTTCATCAGGGAAATCCCACACTGCAGTTCCCTGGGTCCAGAAATTTTCTTCTTTTGCCTTTTTTTTTCTTTTTTTGGGTCACACCCGGCAATGTTCAGGGCTCTGCGCTCAGGAATCACTCCTGGCGGTACTCGGGGGACCCTATGGGATGCCGGGGATCGAACCCAGGTCGGCTGTGTGCAAGGCAAACGCCCTCCCCGCTGTGCTATCGCTCCAGCCCCTACTTGTTTGTTCTTTTAATATCTTTCAAAACTTTCAAAAAACTTCGGAGGAACCAGCGAGTGCACACTTTCGGGCCTCCCCCCACGCTATCTGAGGCTAAACGTAGGTCTCAAACGCTGATTTTCCATCACCTTCCCCCGCCCTCTCGAGCGCTCATAGTTAAAGTCTAAAATAAAAATAACAACCATTATTCAAAGGAGGCACAGTTCTTCCTATCTAAGCCAGACCAGAAGCTGCTTTAATCAGATTAAAATCCCCAGCCTCCCACTGAGAACAGCAGCGCACGGGAGCCTTGCTTCTGGCCAGAGAGAAGTTCGGAGGATCTGGTTTGGGAGCTTAGGTTTTTGGGGTGGGGGGTGAGGGTGGGGCTGGCTGTTTTCTTGTCCTGATTCAGAGTCACAGGACTTACAAGAAATATTCCAGAAAAGTCCAAAATGACCCCGGTTGCCGGACAGTGTAACACACAGACAAGCCCCAGATCATGGTCTGTCAGATGGACCGGGTGTGAGCGGGGTTTCTCTGCTAAGTCTCTGCGATCTCCTTGAATACATAAATAAATAAATAAATAAATAAATAAATAAATAAATAAATAAATAAATAAATAAATAAAACCTAAGCACGGACGTGTTTGCATGGCCGCATGGCGGGCTCATTCTTTTTCTGGGTCTTGGGTCACGCCCGGCCGTGCTCTGGATTTACCCTCTGGCTCTGCACTCAGGGATCGCTCCTGGTGGGACTGGGGGGCCTTACGGGGGGCCTTATGGGGGGCCGAGCAGGGCTGGACGTGGTCCAGGCAAATGCCTGTCTTATCTCTCCCCGCTGCTGTGATGTCTTTCCGGCCCCCGTGGCTGGCTAATTCTCATCAAGAACCATCTCAACAGAACCCAAATAAAAGAAGATTTATTGATTTTTGATCAGCACCCAAGCAAGCTACCTGTGGCGTATTCGATATGCCAAAAACAGTAACAAGTTTCACAATGGAGACGTTACTGGTGCCCGCTCGAGCAAATCGATGAGCAACGGGACGACAGTGCTACAGAGCTACCCAGGACTCTCAGGATATTTATCACCCACGATGGCTCCCAACACACAAGACTGCTGACGGTATTTTGGGGGATTCAGGGGGGTCTTTCCTGTTGGTTAAAATCACAGTGGGGGGGGGGAGCTGGATCGATAGCCCAGTGGGGAGGGCAGCTGCCTTGTATGCGGCCGACCCGGGTTCGATCCCCGGCATCCCATAGGGTCCCCCAAGCACCGCCAGGAGTAATTCCTGAGTGCAGAGCCAGGAGTAACCCCTGAGCATCGTCGGGTGTGACCCAAAAAGAAAAAAAAAATCGCAGCAGGTAATAAACGGCCGGAGTGATGGACAGCGGGCAGGGCGCTGGCCTTGCACTCGGCCAACCTGGGTTCAATCCTCGGCACCCCCCTAGGGCCCCCCGAGCACATCCAGAAGTGATCCCTGAGCACAGAGCCCCGAGCACCGCTGGGGTAGCCCCAGGCAAGCAAACACCAGGTTACCATCTTTGTGGCTCGGGGCAGCTCTGACAACGTGAGTCCCGGGGGAAGGGCTGGGCTGCGGGGTCTGTCGCATCCCAGCCCAAGACGGGATCACCGGGCTCTGGAGGGGGGGCAGGTCCCCGGTGTCACCGTCACCGGAGTCCGCAGGCCCTGGGCTCCCTCAAACGGCTTCAGTCGCCAGGGCTGAGTGACACCAGGCACCAAGTCCCCTGGTGGTGTTTCACCCGCCATCAGTTGGTTTCCTTTGGGCTGGGGGTGGGTGGGGGCAAAGCCAACAGGTGCTCAGTGCTGACTCCGGGCTCTGTGCTCAGCATCCCTCCTGGCGGGGACCCTCGGGGCGGGGGGGCCGAGGATCCAACCTGGGTCGGCGTCAAGGCAAGCGCCTCCTGCTGTACTATTGCTCCGACCCCCCCACCCGGCATAGTTGGTTAGTTTTTTGTCGCTGTTGTTTTGGGGGCCACCCCTGGTGATGCCCAGGGCTCGCCAGGGGCTCTGCACTCAGGACCCTTCCTGGCAGTGCTCGGGGGGCCGTATGGGGGTGCTGGAGACAAAACCCGGGCCGGCCACGGTCAAGGCCGGCGCCCTCCCCTCTGTGCTCGGGCTCCAGTCCCCGTCTTAGAGCCACATTCGCCTCCTTCGTAGGTGCCCCAGGGACCAGAGGGGCCAGAGCTGGGATCTGAGGCGGCGGCTGCACCGCCCACTGAGCCGCACGGCCTCGCTGCTGGTCCTGCCCGGGCTCAGGGCATTCAGTCCAGAAAGCAAAAGCCTCAGCTCAGTTCACCCCCGGGCCAGAAAGGAGAGAGCCCGGAGGGGAGTGGGACGCCCCGGGGCCCTTCACTGGAAAGTTCCAGGAAGCTGAGCGGAGTGCGGCGTGGGACGGGCCCCGAGCCCCGAGTCTGCTCACAGCTCCCCAGACGGAACAGCGGCCTGTGAGGAGCCCAGAAAGCACGTCGGCTGCTGGAGTTCCGGGGGAGGGGGGCGGGGGGGCGGTGTTTCCCGCAGGCCGAGCCCGCAGCTCCACGCGGTGCCAGGGCTTGAACCCAGGACCTTGCCACACGCTCCGCCATGGACACACTCTAGCCCTGAAGCTGCACGCACACAGTGCTCACACACTCGCTACAATGATGGTGGCTGGCAACGGTCGCCTCGGGAGGTGGTGGGTTAAACACATCTCACACTAATGTGCAGCCTGTCTAGGGAAAAAGTGGGGAGCGAGGGGGTGGGCAGGGGGTCCGGGCTTACTCCCTGGCTCGGGGCTCGGACTCACTCCTGGCAGTGCTCGGGGGACCCTATTCGGAGCCCGGGATCAACCCGGGGCTGGCTACGTGCAGGGCAAGCGCGTTGCTCCCCCAGTGATGCCTCTTTGGCTCCTAAGTTCAATCGTTAAAAACAAAACAAAACAAAACAAAACAACCTTTCAAAACAGCAAATCACAGGCTGAAGCGACAGCACAGCGGGGAGGGCGTTTGCCTTGCACACGGCTGAACCAGGTTCGATTCCCAGCATCCCCTAGGGTCCCCCGAGCACTGCCAGGAGTAATTCCTGAGTGCAGAGCCAGGAGTGACCCCTGAGCATTGCCGGGTGTGACCCAAAAAGTCAAAAAACAAAAAACCAAAAAAAAAACAAAACCAAAAAAAAACAAACCCCAAAACCGAGCAAATCATGTTATTTGCAAAAAGTCCACTTCAGGATGAAGGGCTCAATCGCTTTCCAGAGGGATGTGGAAAGGCGAGGGGCTCCGAGTGAAGTGCAGAGCACGGCAGGGCCGAGGGGACGGTTTGCCTGCGTGCGTCAGGAGCGTCGTAAAGGCGCTGGTCAGCCACGTGGGAGGCCCGGGTGACAAAGGGGCCCTGAGAGCCTGGGCCCCCCGGCGCGCCCCTCGGATGACAAACGGCATTGTTTCCATTTCCCACAAACGCCTCCTTCTCCGCCGCCGGCCCAGGAATGCGTTTCAACATTCCCCTCCCGGCAGAGCGCCTGCGAGTTTTTGTTGGAGACTCCCAGGCCGGGCCTTGCCAAAACAATGAGTCTGTCTTTGATGGGGCCCGAGAGCGGCCGGGACGCACAGCAGAGAGCTTTGAAACCAAGCGGACCGGAGAAAGATGCTCCCGCCATGCCAGCAATTTCCTGAGGCTCTGAACGGTCGGACGCCCTCTCGCCCGAGCTGGACGGCCCCTCTCTGCCCTGGGCTGAGCCAGGCCAGGAGGCGGGAAGGGCTGACGAGCCCCCCGGCCCGGCCACGCCTTTGCTCCGCAGCCTGCAGGAGAGGCCGCTGGGCCCCCGAGAGGTCGAGCTTTATTTATTTGTTCAAGGTGAGTGGCCATGTCTGCCGGGAGGGGCGCCAGTGCTGAGACTCCGAGGGAAAGAGGAGCAAACAGACGCACGACAGACGCACGAGGAGCACAGGACGCGCTGAGACGCAGACCACGGTCTCCAAGGCGCGGCCCCTTCCCCGGTTTCCAACACCCACAGAACTGTCCGTTACAGTGTGAATGGATTCTCTCCCTCCCTCTCTCTCCCTTTCTCCCTCCCTCTCTCTCTCCCTCTGTCTCTCTCTCTCTCTGCACTTTGTCCTCTTAACAAATATACTCCCAGGGCCACGAAGAGAGTGCAATGGTTAGGGTGCAGGCCTGGCATGTCAATCCCGGGAACCACAGGGTGCCCCGAGAGTCACTGGGCACAGCCCTGGAGATCCCCGAGTCTGGCCAGGTATGGCCCTGGAGGGGGACGCAGAGTGGCCCAGAGAATCCCCAGGAGGCGAGGGCCTGGGCGGTACCACACCCTCACGCCCTGCAGGCTGAGAACCACCGGGGCGGGTGCGGGTGCCCAGGCCTCTGGGCGACACTCGGGCATGTCCCAGCGTCCCCGCCCCAAAGCCCCAAGTCCCGTCCCCCCCGACAGGACACACACAGGGGCTCCTTCGGCCTCAGCGGGACACACCAGCCCGTGTGCCGGGGCTCCGAGCTCTGTGGTGCTGGAGTCATTACCAGGAGCAAATGGACAAGGGGAGCAGAGCGAGTCCAGTGGGCAGGGCGCGGTCTCACACACGGCCGACCCGGGTTCAATCCCCGGCACCCCATACGGTCCCCGAACCCCCCTGCAGTGACCCCTGAGCACTGAGCCAGGAGTCAGCCCTGAGCACTGCCGGGCATGAGCCCTTCACACAGGCAGCTGTGGAGAAGGTCAGTGTGTCCGAGGGAGGGCAGAACATGAGTCAGACTACAACCCCCGGGGAGAAGCGATAGCGATGGCGGCCAGTTCTGAGGAAGTTCTTGGGGGGCAGGGGAGCGGCCAGCCTGCGCTTTTGGTTTTACTTTGTGTGAGCTGGGGTCACGCCTGGTTGCGCAGTGCAGGAATCGAATCTGGGGCCCCCAGAGACCAAGCATGTGTGTCCCCTGGCCCCACACGGAGGATGCCAACCAGGGCTGCTCAGGACAAAAACTCTTCCCCGTATTACTCAATATATACAGTCAGCGAGGGAAGGTATGAGAGCATACCTTCCCTCCAAACCAAGCTCAGTGTCCACTGCATGAGGGCACCATGCTCCAAATTAAAGCTCAGTGTTCACTGCATGAGAGCACCGTGGTCCAAATCAAGCCTAATGTTCACTGCATGAGAGCACCGTGCTCTAGATCAAGCTCAGTGTTCACTGCATGAGAGCACCATCATCCAAATCAAGCTCGGTGTTCACTGCATGAGAGCACCATCATCCAAATCAAGCTCGGTGTTCACTGCATGAGAGCACCGTTGTCCAGATCAAGCTCAGTGCTCAGTGCATGAGAGCACCGTGCTCCAGATCAAGCTCAGAGTTCCTGTCTCTCTCTGGAGGCTGGGAAAGCGAGCAAACAGCAGGGGAGGGCTCTTAGCTCTCGGAAAATGGGCCTGGGTGGGGTGAGGCTCTCTGAACCTGTGTTTACCACAGACCAGGGGCCACGAGCCCCTGATGGCCAGGTCCTTCGGGCGGGTAGAAAGGAACGCACAACTGAGCCCCAGCTTGTCTGGCTGAGGCACAGCTCAGAGCTTGCTGGGGGCAGCCCCCCACGACTCTGCTCCTATGCGATTTCCGAAGAAACACCCCCGCCCCCCGCCCCGCCAAGGGCCGTGCAGTAGAAAGCAGAGTATTCTAACCAGCAACGCGCAGGAAGACGGGCGAGACCACCCACGGCGATGCCACAGGGCAAGAGCTTGACCTAAAAGAACAACGTGCATGAAAGTAGGAAAAAGGAGCATGGAAAGAAAACTCTGAAAATCAGCAGAAATCACAAGAAAATGATGATACACCAGATGAAGCTACTTGAAAAGAACCAGAAGAACCTTCTGGAAAAAAATAAGAAGTCGGGGAGGGGACAGGCACCCAGGAACCAGGGCAGAGTGAATCAAGGATGAAAAGTGGGGGTCGGGAGCTAGTACGGCAGGCAAGGGGCTCGCCGAGCAAGGGGCTGGTCTTGACCCCGGCCCCCCACCATCCCCTTAGCCCGCCAGGAGGGATCCCTGAGCACCGCCAGGTGTGGCCCCCAAACAACAATAAACAATTTGTACTTTTTTCTTTTTTAATGTAGGAGTAGCACTGCACCGTAGCACTGTCGTCCCGCTGCTCGTTGATTTGCTCGAGCGGGTACCAGTAACGTCTCCATCGTGACTTCTTGTGACTGTTTTTGGCATATCGAATACACCCCGGGGAGCTTGCCAGGCTCTGCCGTGCGGGTGAAATACTCTTGGTAGCTTGCCGGGCTCTCCAAGAGGGGCGGAGGAATCGAACCCGGGTTGGCGGCGTGCAGGCAGACCCCTCCCCGTTGTGCTGGTACCGAGATCTATTCAGTCATGTGTTCTCCCACTGCCATTGATCAAGCTGAAAACTCTGTCCTTTGTGGGGGCAGGAGAGACAGGACAGCGGAGAGGGTGCTTGCCCTGCACGGGGGCCACCAGGCTCGAGCCCCCCCACCCGACATGTTCCCCCACGGCCACCAGGATGCAAGCCCTGACCACATCTGGGAAAAACCCAGGACCTGCACTTCGGGTGGGTGATGTGACTCAGGCGGGTGGAATCTGCAGCATCCGTGGGCGCCGTGCCCAGGGCAGTGCAGTGACGCCGGGCCAAGGCCGCCCCCCCAGCCCCCCCAGGCTGTGGCCTGCAATACCACCGAGATGACAAAGGTGAAGCAGGACCGTCTCGACGAGGAGTGAAACACGGAGACAGAAGGACAAGACCGTGGGGGACGATGGGCTGCACATCTGCACACGGGGGGCGGGGGGCACGGAGTCCCGGCCCAGCTGGGCACTCCCAGGGGAGCGAGAGACCGCCCAGGGCACGCAGGCCGAGAAAGGAGAAGGGGTCCCTCGCCCCGGGCCTGCGGGAGGGAGAGCAGGAAGGAGGGACAGTGAGGAGCTGGGAATCCCGGAGAAGCACCACCCACGGCCCCTCGGCCAGGCCTGACTGGCCACATGGCCCCTCGGCCAGGCCTCCGGCACCCGCTCTCACGCCCAGCGGTCCCTGTCGCCTGGTCCCTCGGTTACCTGCTGACCAGGGCAGTCTCCCCCATGCACAGGTATTCCGCACCCATCCTCACTCCGCGCACAGTCTGCCGTCAGCGGCCTTGCGGGATGGCCCCTAGGACACAGGGCACGTGCAGAGTGTCCCCAGCTGGCCCATCAGAGGGCGAAGGGAAAGCACTGCCGAGGCAGGAGCCAGAAACATCCGAGGAGAAAGATACTACAGGCAGACACAGCTGTCAATCACAGCGCCAGCCCATCTGACAGGCAGTGAACAGGCGTTAATCACAGCAACATCCCATCTGACAGGCAGACACAGGTGTCAACCACAGCAACAGCCCATTAGACAGGCAGTGAACAGGCATCAATCACAGCAACATCCCATCTGACAGGCAGACACAGGTGTCAATCACAGCAACAGCCCATCTGACAGGCAGACACAGCTGTCGATCACAGCAACAGCCCATCAGACAGGCAGACACAGCTGTCAATCACAGAGCCAGCCCATATGACAGGCAGATACAGGTGTCAATTACAGCACCAGCCATCAGTCAGGCCGCATACAGCTGTCAATCACAGTGCTAGCCAATCAGGCAAGCAGAACAGCTGTCAATCACAGCGCCAGCCCATCAGACAGGCTGCATACAGCTGTCAATCACAGTGCTAGCCAATCAGACAAGCAGAACAGCTGTCAATCACAGCGCCAGCCCATCCGTTTCAGCTTGGAAGTAGGTCACTGTCTCACACACATCACTTACCACGTCCCAAGCAGCCCTTGAGGGGAGGATTTTATGCTTTTTTGACAGAACAGAAAACAGGATCATAGGGGAAGTTAAGTGCCTGGTGTCATACCAAAAGTAGATGGAGAACCCAGATCTGAGGTTCCTTCTGGGGACTACGACTATGCTCCTGGCTGGGGAATGCGGCTCGGTGTAAGGCACACACCTTCGTAAGGGACGAGAGACCTGGGCTTGGCCCAAGGGAAAAACTCAAAATAAGCTGGAGTATTTGCCATCGGTGTAAACTAAAGTATTCCATGGAAAGAGTCGTGATTCGGGGCTCACGCTGGCCTGGACGTCTGCGCCCTGCATGAGCGCTCCTCCAGTCTGACCCCTGGCACTGCACATGGGCCCCCGAGCACCTCCAGGAGTGACCCTGAGCACAGGGCTGGGAGTAGAACTACTGGGTGTGTCCACCCTCAGTCCCCAGAAACGGAGCGTCAGCTGGAACCCCCAGTAAAGCAGGGTCAGCGCCAAGGGCTCAAAGCCACACACACAAATATACACAACGATCCTTTTACTATGCGCTCATACGAGCACATCTATTCAACATACTTTTAGTTAATTTTTTGGGGGGGGGCTTTTTGGGTCACACCTGGCGATGCTCAGGGGTTCCTCCTGGCTCTGCGCTCAGGGCTCACTCCTGGTGGGGCTCGGGGGACCCTATGGGATGCCGGGGATCAACCTGCCTTGGTCGCGTGCAAGGCAAACGCCCTTCCCGCTCTGACCCTACAATATATTATTATTCCTATTATTTTGCTCACTTTTTTTTTTCTTTTTGGGTCACATCAGCGATGCACAGGGGTTACTCCTGGCTCTAACACTCAGGAATTACCCCTGGCGGTGCTCAGAGGACCCTATGGGATGCTGGGAATCGAACCCGGTCGGCCGTGTGCAAGGCAAACGCCCTCCCCGCCGTGCTATGGCTCCAGCCCCTATCTTGCCCACTTTCAGATCTGTGTATGGGCAGGATTTACCCTTCACTAGGTCCCCCTGTTTCCCCCTGATTTAGTTTTCTGGGCCAACCTGGTGGTGCTCAGGGCTTACTCCTGGCCGGGGTTGGGGGGCAGATGAGGTGCCGGGGGTACGTGAAGCCAACGCCCTCCCCGCTGTCCTGCTGCTCAGCCCCTCGCTTCATTCTGCTGCTGTGCACACCAACACAGAGGTCTGTTAGCTGGAGGTTTTGGGGGTTTCGCTTTTCTGTTTTGTTTGGGGGCCACATCCGGCAGTGCTCAGGGCTGACTCCTGGCTTGGTGCTCAGGGAACCCCACAGGGTGCTGGGGATGGAACCCGGGTCAGCTGCGTGTAATGGGCCGTCCTCCCTGCTGTACTGTCGCTCTGGGCGGGCGTCTGCCAGTGACTCTGCTCTCAGGAGCTAAAGCGAAGGCCCCCTCCCGCCTCCGCACCCACATGCCTCCCCAGGATACACACACTTTCCGTGCCCCTTTTGAGACACACACACACACCCTCCCCAAACCCTGACCCGGGCGAGAGGCGGCACGGGGTCCCGCCTTGCACGTGGCCTGGATCTGGGGCCGCACAAGGGCTCAGGATCACTCCCGGCAGGCGCAAAGGACCATATGGGGTGCCGGGAACAGTCAGTCGTGTGCAAGGCTAGTGCTCCATGCACAGTGCTCTCTGGCCCTGGGGCTGTTCTCTTATCCAGCCCCCCGGGCCAGGCCGGCCCAGGGCCGGTGGACAAAAGGCGCGTTCTGCATCCGTCTCTCCGCTTCTCAACCATGTTTCCCTGTGGTCAACACGAAACATTTCAAAACGGAAAGATCAGGCCGCCGTTGCAAAAACGCATTTCCTGCCTCCCCACTCCCCACTTCCTCTCTGCACAGGAGCCGCTTGCTTCTTCTGACGCGCCCGGGCGAACCCTCCCTCAGAAAACTCGCGGACGTTTTCCCATGGGACAGACTCGGGGAAGACGGAGGTGCTGGCGGTGTTAAGCGGGTGTTGCCCCAGCAGAGCGGTGGGGGGGTAGGGGGGGCGGGGGCGAGAGACGCGGCTTCAGCCAACTCCTTATACGTCCAAGCGCGTGGAGGAGGCGTCCTCCGAGGCTGCTTCCCCACATGGTAAAAAAATGCTTTGCTCTGCAGCACAGCTGGAGACCCGGAGAACAGGACGCCCCCCCCCCAGCCTGGCCCGCCGCGGTCTCTAACGCGCCGGCTCAGCCACCGGCTGCACTTCTACCCAGGCGGGTCATCAACTCGACCAGGGTTCTGGGGCCTGGCCTGCAGGCCTGCCCGCCGGAAATGCACCTCGGACCCCGAGCCTCTTCTCCAGAGAGTTAACAGGGGTTTGAGCCGGGGCACGGCGGGGCGGGCGCTCGCCTTGCATGCCTGCCGCTGACCCAGGTTCCGTCCCGGGCATCCCACAGGGTTCCCGGAGCACCGCCAGGAGTGATTCCTGAGCGCGGAGCCAGGGGCCAGCAGGGATGCCAGGTGTGGCCCCCAAACAAAACAAAATAAAGAAACAAACAAAAAAGGGGCTGGAGTGATAGCACAGCGGGGAGGGCCTTGCATGCAGCCAACCCGGGTTCAAATCCCAGCATCCCATATGGTCCCCTGAGCACCGCCAGGGGTGATTCCTGAGTGCATGAACCAGGAGTAACCCCTGTGCATCGCCGGATGTGACCCAAAAAGAAAAACAAACAAACAAACAAAAGATAAAGTTAATCAGAGCTAAGGAGAACAAGGGATGAGAGAGAGAGAGAGTGAGAGTGAGTGTGTGTATGTGTGTGTGTGTGTACGCGCTGGGTGGGTGGGTGGGTGGGTGGGTGGGGGCCATACCCAGGGGTGCTTCAGGGAGACTCCCGGCTCTGTGCTCAGGACCCTGCCCTCCGGGTGCTGGGGCTGGAACCCGGGCCAGCTGTGTGTAAGGGCCCGTCTTCCTCTGCGCAGACACATGCAACACAAGGGTCTTCACCCCTGCTCTACTTCTCCAACCATTTATTTCTTCTGGGGCCCCAACTGGCAGGGCCCAGGGGTCACCCCGGGATTCAAACCACTGTCCATAGCTGCAGGCGAGGCGAGCGCCTTAACCCTTTACTACCTTTCCACAGCGGCATAAGCGTTACTAACTGACTGGGCCGTACCTGCCGGGGCTGGGGGCCGCTCTTAGCTCTGTGCGCAGGGCCATGTCCACCCTGAGGTTGAAATATTGTTGCAGGCAAGGTATCAGACCTCTGCTCCATCCCAAGGAAACCATGAAATTGTATCCTTTGTCTGTCTGTCTTTCTTTCTTTTTTTTTTTTTTTTGCTTTTTGGGTCACACCTGGCGATGCACAGGGGTTCCTCCTGGCTCTGCACTCAGGAATTACTCCTGGCAGTGCTCAGGGGACCCTATGGGATGCTGGGATTTGAACCCGGGTCGGCCGCGTGCAAGGCAAACGCCCTACCCGCTGTGCTATCTCTCCCAGCCCCTCTTTCTTTCTTTCTTTCTTTCTTTCTTTCTTTCTTTCTTTCTTTCTTTCTTTCTTTCTTTCTTTCTTTCTTTCTTTCTTTCTTTCTTTCTTTCTTTCTTTCTTTCTTTCTTTCTTTCTTTCTTTCTTTCCTTTCTCTTTCTGTGCTTGAGCAAAGCCACATCTGCCTATGCTCAGGGATTCCCCCCAGCAGGGCATTGGGTATGAGGGACGCTGGGGATCAAACCCGAGTCGGCTGCGTGCAAGGCAAACGCCTCCCTGCTGTGCTCTCTCCGGCCCCAACACTCGCTCACTTCTTAGAATTCTACGTAATAGAATGAGTGGCTCGGAGTCCCCTCTTGCACGACATTCTGTGAAGAATGCAAAAACTAACGATGTTCGAGGGCAGATATTTCCAGAAGCCACAGCACCACCGAGAAAGGGAAAGCAAACACACACACACACACACACACACACACACACACACACACACACACACACAAACACACACACACACACACCCTGCCCTTAGAAAACACAAATGCCAGGGGCAGGACTTTAATTCAATTAGATTTGGAGAGGGAATCAGAGAAACGTTTCCCAAATCAAATTACAGAATACAAGTTGCAGCGGAGCCAAATTAGTAAACGTCTCGGAGCGGGGAGCAAGGCCGGGGTCGGCGCGCCGGAGGGGTGGGTGCGGGGGACAGTGGGGGCGGGCTAACGGTTTCCTAGCGAGCAGCTGTCCTGGCGGCGAGGTTGCGGGGAAGGGAAGGGAGATCGAGGAAGGAAGGAATCAATGAAATCGATGACGGAGTTTTAAAAATAGAGCTTGAACCCGCGGACGCCTCTGCCTGCAGGCGCTGGCACTCGGCAACAATTCCCCATTCTGCCGAGAAATTATGTAAGTGCCGACGGTCACAGGGGAGGAAAGACGCGGGGCCGGAGAAAGGGGATTATTCAGTGCCCGACACGCAGGCAGCGGCTGATGGGGCCCCCCAGACACTGCGCCCTCTGTTCGGGAATATTAGTTCACATTCCATTCATTTTGATAACCTTTCTTCCCTCCCGGCCCCGCGCTGCAAGCTCTGAGCGCGCAAGACGAGAGTTTTGTTTCTCTGCCTCCTCCCGGGGGCCGCACACGATCACTCCGGGGCACAGCCTCAAGCTGCAGCGGGCTCCGGGGTCTCTGTCGCCGGAATGTCGAGGAAGCGCCGTCGGGGGCACGTGAGCAGAACTCAAGAGTCAGGGAGAAAGGGAACAGCATGACCCCCGACGTAGGGTGTGTGAGGCAAGGGGGTGTCTGGGTCCTGCACCCCAACAGAGCAAGCCACGGATAATGGGCAAGGACTGGAGGGAAGGAGGGAGGGAGGGAGGGAGGAAGGAAGGAAGGAAGGAAGGAAGGAAGGAAGGAAGGAAGGAAGGAAGGAAGGAAGGAAGAAGGAGGGAGAGAAGGAAGGAAGGAGGGAAGGAAGGAAAGTAGGGAGGAAAAAAATGAAGGAAGGAAGAAGGGCGGGAAGAAAGGAAGGAAGGAGAGAAGGAAGGAAAGTAGGGAGGGAAGAAATTAAGGAAGGAAGAAGGGAGGGAAGAAAGGAAGGAGGGAAGGAAGGAAGGAAGGAAAAGTAGGGAGGGAAGGAAGGATGGAGGGATAGAAAGAGAGGGAGGGAGAAGGTACCAACAATTCACACTAAGGATTGCACCGATTACCTCGGCAGTGTAGGGTAAGGGGCTGGGCTGAGCGCTGGTGCTCGGGGAGGGGTGGCCTTGCACGCGGCTGACCGGGGTTCAGACCCCAGCACCCACACGGTCTCCCGCGCCCTCGGGGAGTGGCGCTGAATTCAGAGCCAGGAGTAGGGGCGCAGGGGGCCCAGGGAGGCGTCCCGAGGGCTGAGCGCAGCTTTCTCACGTGGGAGACCCGGGGTCCGCCCCAGCAGCACCGGGAGAGACCTGAGCTCTGAACTGGGACAGTCCCCCGAGGAGCACTGTCCCCTGAGGGGTGGGGGCAGGAACCACGAAGGAAGCGAATCAGGGAGCCAGGAGCCGTCAGGGCGGCCGGCGGACAGGGCCCCGCCGTGCCGCAACAGCAAGAGAAATAAACAGACGAGCTGGGCTTGCGTGGCCACACTTCGCCGAGGCCAGGGCGAGTGTCCCAGCCCGGGGGGGACGGAAAGAGGCCGAGAGAGGCTGACGAGAGGCAGGTAGCTAAGAGCCGGGCTCCCTCGGGGGTGTGGCGCGTGCCCGGCGTGGTCAAGCTGGGTTCAACTCCCGGCATCGCATCGGGCCCCCGAGCCCACCCAGGAGTGTTCCCGAGCTCTGAGTGCTCCCTGAGCACCACCAGGTGTGGCCCCCCCAATCAACAGTTACTTTGGGCCAACCATTGGGCTCCGGAGAGGGTCCGCGGGAGCCTCTGGGCCCCAGAAGAAGCCTCTTTTCAAAAACTTTAAAAAGGGGAAAAAAGGAAGGCTCTCTTGTGGTCGGGGGGCAAATGGCTCCACGCATGTATAAAACTTCATTGAGTTTGGTTAAGATGAGGCTATGGAGGGGCCGGAGCGACAGCACAGCGGGGAGGGCGTTTGCCTTCCACGTGTCCGACCCAGGTTTGATCCCTGGCATCCCATAGGGTCCCCCGAGCACTGTCAGGAGTGATTCCTCAGTGCAGAGCCAGGAGGAATCCCTGAGCATCGCCGCGTGTGACCCAAAAAGAAAGAAAAATAAAAAATAAAAAATAAAATAAAATAAAAAAGATGAGGTTATTGCAGGCCAGAGAGAGTCCAGTGGGAAGGCACGTGGCCGACCTGGGTTCGATCCCGAGTACCCACACCCACACCATCCCCCAGGTGACCCCTGCACTGCCCGCTGTGGTCCCCAAACCAGTAAGATCCTGGGGTCACTTCTGGCTGAGTCCAGCCGCAGGTGCTGACGGGGTCTGACTGGCTTAGGGGTGGGTGTCGGGGGCCAAGACACGGGCTACCGGGGGTCAGAGTCAAACGTGCTGGGCATGTACCCCACCACCTGGGGTCTCTCCTGGCCCGGGCTATTTTCAGTGAGAGATCCTGCCTCGAGCAAGCCATATATGGTTTGATTTCTCCACGCTCCCTGGCCGGGGACTCCACGATCACAGCAGCAGACCCTCCCCTCCCCTCCCCGCCCCTCCCCTCCCCTGGAGGGAGGAGAAAGCACGAACTAGACGGATTTGCAAAGTTAGGATAACCCCCCTCCTCCCTGCCGCTGTGATGCCGGGCCGCACACTTGGTGGCGCCCCACATGGCCCGGGGACCCCGGGGCAGGGGCAGACTCCCCTGCGGGGAGGACCTGGCCTCATGTCCAGCCCTGAGCCTCGCCTGGCTCCAGGCTTCCCTGGGTTCGAGGCCACCGCTGCCCACGTCTACTGACAAACACTCGAGGATTCCCGGCCACAACCGCACCCGGCCTTCAGCACACGCCCACACGCCCACACGCACGCACACGCACACCCGCCAGGGCACGCAGGGTAACGCACCCTCTGTGAGTAAGGGCTGCTGACCTTGGCCAGCGGGGCCTCCCACACACCCACACATGCACACAGACACACACACACACACACACACACAC
Source organism: Sorex araneus (assembly GCF_027595985.1). Lineage (NCBI taxonomy): Eukaryota > Metazoa > Chordata > Mammalia > Eulipotyphla > Soricidae > Sorex > Sorex araneus. The sequence continues at coordinate 3,532,879 of NC_073302.1, read as the reverse complement.
CTACACCCACACCCACATAGACTCTCACACACAGAGACACACACTCACACACACACCCATGCAGATACACACACTCAGAGACACACACACTCACACAGACATACTTACCCATATAGACACACACGCTCAGAGACACACATACACAGACACACTCACATACACACTCATACACAGAGACACACTCAAGGACAAACACGCACACTGACACACACACTCACTGACACACACAGATATGCTCACATATGCACTCCCACACACTCCCAGAGACACACACACGCACACGCTCACACAGAGCTGTGCTCACATATGCACTGGCAGACGCGCACACACACACTCAGCCGTCACGCCACGCTCCGACCGGCCGGAGGAGTGGTCTGAACAGAGGCCGTACAAAGTGAGTCTAATGCTCACCTGGGACCTTTAAGCTGCAGGGAGGGCCCACACTGGACAGTGCTCCCAGGTCAGTGCTCGGGGGGGGGCTGCTGGTGGGGCCCCGACTGGGCCTGGGGCTCTCAATGGCCCCGGGCATGAGGGGGACTTTGGCCTTTCAGAGACAAGCAGGAAGTCAGGGGGCCTGGGCTCAGCCCCGGGGGCGTCCACCCGCCCGGCTTCCTGGCGGGCCTGTGCCAGGGCTGAGCCCCGGGTGAGCTGAGCGCTGGAGAAGGCCGGGAGGGATTTCTGGCCCAAAGGGCTAATCTAATCGCCCGTGGAGACGGGGTGGGGCAGCTCGGTTAGGTTCCGGGGCTCTCCGGGCCAAAGCGGGAAATCACACGGAAGAACGAGAAGCGAGACTGCGTCTCCAGACACGGGCCGGGCGGCAGCGGCATCACGGTCCGTTTGGGGAACCGAGAGCGCCCGGTGGCACGCACAGAAGCCGGAGCACTGGGCCGGGGGCTGCCTCGGGGACCGGGACAGCTGGGGCCCAGCTGCCGGTTCACACCCCCCGCATCACCGGGGCCCCACGGCCACCAGGGGTCACTCCCGAGCAGAGCCAGGAGCAGTGGCCAGGCCCCCGGCCCCCGCGGCGGAGACCCCTCTATCAGCACAGGGACCCCACTCGGCCCCGGGGGAGGAGACGCGCCCAGCACAGCCGCAGGAAGAACCGGGTCTGACACGGGGAGCGGGGACGGGGCCAACCCAGGCCCTGCCCCCCGCACCCCATTGGACTCCGAGTTCACCGGGAGCGACCCCGGGGCGGGGAGCCGGGAGTAAGCCCCGAGCACGCCAGTGTGGCCCCCCCAAGCAAACATAAACGAAACAAAATCCAAATCCCCCAAACACAGAAGCAGAGCCACGCTGGCCTAAGGCGGGCCACGCACACGCCACAGGGACGGAGGGTTCGTCTGTCTGTTGTTTTGTCACACCCGGTGATGCTCAGGCCTTACTCCTGGCTCTGTGCACAGGAATCACTCCTGGCAGTGCTCGGGGCACCCTCTCGAACCCGGGCCGGCCGCGTGAAAGGCAAGCGCTCTCCCTGCTGCATTACAGCTCCAACCCCCGGACTGAGTTGTGTTGTTGTTGTTGTTTGCTTTTTGCGTCACACCCAGTGATGCACAGGGGTCACTCCTGGCTCTGCACTCAGGAATTACCCCTGGTGGTGCTCGGGGGACCATATGGGATGCTGGGAATCGAACCCGGGTCGACCTTGTGTAAGGCAAACACCCTCCCCGCTGTGCTGTCGCCCGGCCCCCCGGGACTGAGTTTCTAAGCACCTCCTACTGAACTGAAAAAACAAAGTCAGAAGAAAATTCATGACACTATGACTATTTTTTTTCCCTATATGGGGGTCCCACCCTGCAATGCCGGGGGCTTATTCCTGGGCTCTGCACTCAGAAATTACTCCTGGCAGTGCTCAGGGGACCCTCTGGGATGCCGGGGATCAGACCCGGGTGTGCCGAGTGCAAGGCCCACGCCCTCCCGCCGTGCTACTGCTCCAGCTCCAGGGAGGTTCCACCCCTCCACTGGGGTCCAGGAGAGCTGGTGGCGTCTGTGTCACTCACTGCTGGCACTACAGACTGCACACACCTTCTTTCCTCCAGAAAAGGCTGGAGAGACTGGAGAGATGGTGCAGCAGGCGGGGCCCTGTCGGGGTCAGCCCCCAGCACCCAGCCGGCCCCTGAGCCCAGGAATGAGCCCTGAGCACCGCAGGGTGTGGTTCTAAACAGACCAAGAGGAACATTAAAACACGAAGAAACTGGGGGACTTGTTATGCATGAGAGCGACTGATGAGTGAACGGCCAGTCACAGGGGCCTCCCCGGCCAGGGAAAGTCTCCCGGCCTCCAAGACCAGGTCAGAGGTGAGACTGCATGTCGGGTGGCCCCTGGCTGAGGACTTGGGTGGCCCTTCCACGGGGGGCAGCGCGGGAGGGGGCAGGGAATGGAGCCACTCGCGGAGATGCATGTCCAGGTCAGTCTGGCGAGAGGGAACGAAGCCCCTGGAAACACAGAGCTTTCCCCGGGCAGGCGGGCAGGGCTGGGGGGGCCGGCTGCCTGGACACTGCTGCTGCTGACCACATCCGGGACTGTCGTAAGTAAGAACATCCCGCCGGAGCCACAGAGGACGCGGCCCACCCTCTCGACGCCGCGAACCCCCGGTGGAGATGACGCCGGGTGAGACCCCCAGGGTCACCCCGGGCCCCCCACTCCATGCTGGCTCCTCCTGGCCCCTGAGCCGGGACCCACCGTGGAAAGGGCCCGAGCGGAGGCACCACTGACCTTCTCCACGTCCGCCTTGGTCACGTTGATGTCGGCGTCCATCTTCTCAAAGTGCTGCTGGGCGCGGTCAGCCTCCTTGCAGTCCCGCTCGAACCGCCGCTTACTCTGCGGGAGGGAGGTGTCAGGGTGGCCGTGACGGACGGGGGCTCCTCCCCTCCAGCCCGTGCTCCTTGTGTGGTGCTCCTCCCCCCTCAGGCCCGTGCTCCCTGCAAGGTGCTCCCTCCCCTCCAGCCCATCCCCACCGCACGGTGCTCTTCCCCTCCAGTCCGTGCTCCCCGCGCAGTGCTCCCTCCCCATCCAGCCCATGCTCCCTTGTAGTGCTCCCTCCCCTAAAGCCTGTCCTCCCTGCGCAGTGCTCCCGAGGCTTGGGAAAGAGCAGGGAGGGGCCGGAGAGTGAGCACGGAGGTGAAGGCAACTGGCCGTGCACATGGCCTGCCGGGGTAGCCCTGCCAGGACCGAGCCCTGAGCACAGAGCCCTGAGCACTGCTGGCCATCAGAAAAAATAAACAAACAAGGGGGGTCCTGGAGAAACGGGGTAGAGGGGCAGGCTCTCGCCTTCCATGCGGCCAGCCTGGGTTCGATCCTTGGCACCTCACAGGATCCTCTGAGCCCCGCCAGGAGTGAGCCCTGAGCACTGCCAGGTGTGGCCAAGCAGAGGGAGAGGGGAGCAGGGGAGGGGGGTGGGAGGGAAGGGGAGAGGGAGAGAGGGAGGGGAGGGGAGGGGGGAGAGTTGGGGGCGGGAGAAGGAGGGGGGAGGGGGACCAGCTCAGAACTCGCCGCGGGAGAGCCAGGCCAGCCCAGAGGCTCCCTGAGGCCCCCTGGGCCGTGCTGGGCTGCCCACACTGGGGGTCGCCTCCCGGGGGTCTCACTTACGGCCTCGAGCTGTTTCCAGCAGGTCTCGATGTGCTGCTGGGCCTTCCGGCCGTCGTGAAAGTGCTGCGGGAGGAACACGGGATGGTCAGCGGCCGCGCTGGACGCGGGAGAAAACGCATCACCCACCCCCGCCCCCGCCCCGGGCCTGGGGGCTGAAAGAGTTTCAAGTCCGTGAGCTGAGCTGGCGGGCACAGCGCCGCGGGGAGGGCGTTGGCCTCGCCTGCACCCGGCCCCAGTTGGAACACGGGCATCCCCTAGCGCCCCCGCCCCAGCCCCACCCGGAGTGACTCCTGAGCACAGAGCCAGGAGCAGGCCCTGAGCACTGCTGGCTGTGGCCCCCCAAGCCAGAAGAAAGAAACTAAGAAATAACCAGCCAGGACCCCCTTCACGACTGTCTCCCGGGGGCCCGGGGGCTCAGAGGCTGGAGCTCCCGCCTCACACGAGGGACGCCCAGGCTTGAGCCCCAGACCACATGATCCCCAAGCACGGCAGCAGGTGACCTCTGAGCACTGAGCCAGGAGCACTTCCTGAGCACCACTGGGTCTACCCCCCATCCTTGCGAGTAAGTAAACAAACAAACAAATAAAAATAAAACTTTAGGTCTGGAACTGTGTCTACGGATCCGGAAGAATCTAAGCCGCAGATGAGATCCCGAGTTCCATCCCTGACAAAAAACTGGTTTAAAACAAAGTGAAACTTTAGCTTCAACAACAGCCGCCTCGAGGCCTACAGGCCCCTCCTCGGCGGACGCCTGAATGCTCTGATACAGTCTGCAGGGCGCACGGTTCCCTCACCTAACTGGATAATTCAGTGATTCCTTCCTTCCTTCCTTCCTTCCTTCCTTCCTTCCTTCCTTCCTTCCTTCCTTCCTTCCTTCCTTCCTTCCTTCCTTCCTTCCTCCCTTCCTCCCTCCCTCCCTCCCTCCCTCCCTCCCTCCCTCCCTCCCTCCCTCCCTCCCTCCCTCCCTCCCTCCCTTCCTCCCTCCCTCCCTTCCTTCCACATTTTGGGTCAAACCCAGAGATGCTCAGGGGTTGCTCCTGGCTCTGCACTCAGGAATCACTCCTAGCATTGCTGGGGGACCCTATGAGATGTTGGGGATTGAACCCGGGTCGGCCGCATGCAAGACAAACGCCCTCCCCGCTGGACTATCACTCCAGCCCCCACCAATTTCGTGATTTCTTCAATACAGTCAAAAAATTCTATCTTGTGACTTAATTTTGCAACCACCTTCACAACTGATTTTGGGTGTGTGTGTGGGGGGGGGGGTTAGGGGTTACTCCAGAGACACGGGGACCTGGCGATGCCAGGGACCCACATACTCCAGCTCCCTGACCATCTCCTTGGCCGCACAATTTTAAATCACCCCAAAAGGAAGCCGTGTGCCTCTTAGCTCTTAGTCTCGACCCGCCGACTGCCTCCTCCGCACTCCCCAGACTGGCTCTCGCGGCGTTTCCGGAACTCTCCCCACGAGGGCAAAGGGAGGACCCTCCTTCCCCTCCCAGCCCTGCGTTGGACACAGTGCCAGGGCCCACTGCGGAGTAGATCAACACCCCTGCTCTCCCGTGAGGGGCCAGAGCGACAGCACAACGGGGAGGGTGTTTCCTTGCAGGAGGCCGACCTGGGTTCGATTCCCAGCATCCCACAGGGTCCCCCGAGCACTGTCAGGAGTGATTCCTGAGTGCAGAGCCAGGAGGAACCCCTGAGCATCGCTGGGTGTGACCCAAAAGGAAAAAAAAAAAAAGACAAAGGCAGAACATCTCCCCGCTGGACACCAGGCAAGTGTGTGTCCCCGAAAGGCGGCCGGAGCTTTCGAGAAAGAGGAATTGTTCTCTCAGGGCGGGGGAAAAAGAAAAGATAATAAGCAGTTCTTTGGGAGTTGGGGGTGATGTCACTGGGTTCTGGCATCCCAGGACGGCCCGCGACAGGAAATGCCATCTCCAGGGCCCGGGAGGGGCGGGGGTGCCCCGGCCCAGCCTGCGGGAGATGCTGCCACCTCTCCCCACAGAAGCCGGCCCCACGCGCCTCGGCACAGATGAAACCCAGACAAAGGGAATCAGCCTTCCAGAACGAAAATAAACAAAGAACCGTGCTCAGGCCCTGGACACATGCCAGCAGCAGGCAGGAAGAAAAGGGTGGGGGGGAGCTCCTTGTAACTCTCAGGAGAGAAGAACCTCCTTTTCCCTTCTTGATTTGGGGGCCACGCTTGGCTGTGCTCAGGGAGTCACTGCAGAGGGCAGAGGACTAAACCATGTGGAGCTGGGGACTAAGGTCGCAGGCAAGACAAGAGAAGGCGCCATCTCTCCGGTCTCAGCCATCATCATCATCATCATCATCACCATCATCATCATCATCATCATCACCATCATCATCATCATCATCATCATCATCACCATCATCATCACCATCATCATCATCATCATCATCATCACCATCATCATCATCATCATCATCACCATCATCATCATCATCATCATTATTATATTGAGGCCACACCCAGCGATGCTCAGGCCTTACTCCTGGCTCTGCACTCAGGAATCACTCCTGATGGTGCTCAGGGGACCATACGGGATGCTGGGGATCGAACCCGGGTCGGCCTCGTGTTAGGCAAACGCCCTCCCCGCTGTGCTATCTCTCTGGGCCTCCATTATTCTTCCCACAAACGAGATGAAAAAAGCCAGCGAGGGCCCACAAGTGTGCGCAGCCACTTCAAAAGAAAAGGAGACTAAAATCAAAGAACGAACGCTCTGCGGAGGCTGGTCAGTCGTCTGGAATTTTCAATAAAACACATTCCACAGGCGAAAACCAAGGGGCTGGGGCCACAGCGTGAGAGGCGGGCGGGGCGCCGGCGGGGGCTCCTGGGGGCCTGTCTGAGACTCCGGCGACCCCCGCGGTGGGGGCGGGGGCTGCCCTGCCAACATCGCCCCCGGCACACACCGCCCCTGTAGCGTCCCAGCCACAATGGCTGGGATGCCAGGAGCCGCCTCTCGGGCTCATTCCTAGCAAGCTCCTGTCCCAAGGAATTCCTTTCAAGCGCCCAGATTCAACCCCGCCCCCCAGGTTCTAGGTCGAGGGTCTGGCCCCACCCACTCGGCCTGGCCATCTGGGCCTGGCAGGGACAGATCCAGACAGCCCGGGCCAAGTTCCCCCGCCGTGTCCTGAGTTCCTGTCCCCCCCTCCCCACCCCCTCCTGTGTGTTTATCCCCAAGCTGGCCGGGGGCCACCTCCGCACTGGACTCTGCTGGATTCCGGGAGCCCTGGCTCCCTTCCTGTGTCCCTCCTGTGCTCTCCCCGAGATGCTGAGCTCCGGGGGGGCCCCGTCCCCCCTCCATCCCTAACCGGGGCCCATGTCCCCCCACAAGTCAAACAGGCGTCGCCAGTGATGAGGTTGGGAGCCAGGAGGTGGTGAGATGGTCCAGGCAGCGGCTTCCCGGACCACCTCGAGCACAGCCTCTCACGCAGCCTGCTCAGGGCACACGCCCCTCGCTCTGTCCCCAAACGCAGCCCCGCTCCTGAAGAAAGGACGGAGAAGGCCAGTGGGAAGAGGAAGAGGAAGGAGGAAGGGAGGAGGGGAGGCTACGTCTGTGACTCTGCCCCACTTTCTGTCCCCTCCCGACACGGCCCCCCCGCCGCGGTGCCCACCATGGTGCCCGGGATCAGACCCGGGGCCACACACACACACAGACACAGATACACACACACTCACACGCACACACACACACACACACAGCCCGGGGTTATCTCGGATGCGTTCGAGCCCGCTTGCATAGACTCTCGGGGCGCGCGCCCCCGGGCTGGAGCGCCCCTCCAAGCTGCGGAAACCGCAGAGGAAGGAGCCCGGGAGCGGGCAGGGTGTGGAGGCAGGAGGAAGCCCAGGGGCCGGGGAGCCCAGAGCCAGAGAGCGGCAGCGGCTGCAGGAGGGAAGGGATGTGACGGGCATAACGACAAGGACAGACTGAGCTGGAAGTGGCAGCCCTGCCAGGAGCTGGCTGGGCCCTCTCTAAGGGGGGGGCGGAGGAGGGGACCACAGGACCAGGGAGGAATTGGGGGAGGGGGGCAGGCATGTGGAAGGTGAAGCCAAGGGCATCTGGGACTGCGGACCCCCCTCCAACTCCCAGGGGAGATCTGAACCCGTGCAAGTGACGTTTCATCCCCCTACACACGCGCGCGAGCACACACAGACACACACACACACACACACGCACGCACACATACACACACTGTTACTCACACACATGCACGTATGCACACCTGTTACTCAGCTGGATGAGGGCATCAGGTCCAGACACATACACACACACACACACACACACACACACACACACCGTTACACACACGCGCACGCACACACACACCAGTAACTCAGCTGGATTAGGGCATCAGGCCCAGACACACACACACACACACACACACACACACACACACACACACACACACACACACCGTTACTCACACACACGCGCACGCACACACACACCAGTAGCTCAGCTGGATGAGGGCATCAGGCCCAGACACACACACACACACACACACACACACACCCCACACACACACCCGTTACTCAGCTGGAAGCTGGATGAGGGCATCAGGCCCAGAAAGGGCCCAAGCAGTGACTGATGGTGACATCGAAGCCCCCATAGTGACTGTCCCTGAAGCACGTGGCTGGGTGGGTGTGGCCCCTCCTGAACATAACGTCCGGGGAAGCAGAACTGGGCGGAGTGAGACCCTTCGGGGGCCGCTGTGGGCAGAGCGGGTGAGGGGAGGCAGCGTCCGGACGCCCCCGTGTCTGGGGCCGGAACACGCAGGGTGAAAGCAGTGCCGTGGGGGGGGGGGGCGGGGGAGGGACACAGCTCAGGACTTCCGGCGCTTGCCTGGCCCCTGGTTCAAATCCTGGCACCATGCAGGTGCCCCCAAGGCCCGCCAGGAGTGATCCATGAGCACGGAGCCAGGAGTAAGCCCTGAGCACTGCCCAGTGTGGCTCCAAGAAAAGCAAAAAAGGGACTGAACAAGCCAGAAATCACGTACGTGTATATAGACACATCAAAGGGACGGCAGATCAGGGGCCATTATACAGATACACACCTCAGGGGCCTTTTCCCCTTTCTGTCTTGCCTGGGGCCACACTGACGCTGCTCAGGGCTCACTCCTGGCCACGCCGCGGGCACCATGTGCCTGTATGTGGCGGGGACTGAACCTGGGTCCCCCGCGTGCGGGGCGGGTGCCCTGCCCGCCGTTTCATCTCTCTGGCCCCACACACACAATTTCCCAAGCCGCCGCTCGACGCCATCCAGCTGAGTTTTGGTGCTCCAGTTTTAACTTCACTGCACAGTAGGAGAGTGGTCCCGGGGGGGCTGTTTCCTGAGAAGCCTCTGGGGGGGACCCTCGGGGCGGGGCTGGAGGAAGAGCAAAGGAAGCAGAGCACCGGCTCTCGTGCAGGAGGCGTCGCTGGGTGCCCTGAGCACTGCCAGCAGCGAGTCCCAAGCACGGAACCATCGCAGCCCGGGACACCCCACGACGCCCCAGAACAAAAGCACAAGGAGCCGGAGAGATGGCCCAGCGGCTGTAAGGCCCGGTACATAGAGGACCCGGGCTGGGTCCCCGTCACCAGATGGAGTCCCATGAGCACTGTTAAAAGTGAGCCCTGAGGGCTGAAGCGACAGTCCAGTGAGGAGGGTGTTTGCCTTGAACACGACCAACCTGGGTTCGATCCCCAGCATCCCATAGGGTCCCCTGAGCACCTCCAGGAGTAATTCCTGTGTGCAGAGCCAGGAGTGACCCTGAGCACCGCCGGGTGTGACCCAAAAAGCAAAAATAAAATGTGATCCCTGAGCACAGAGCCCAGATATGTCCTGAAGACCCGCCGGGCAGGCCCCCCCCCAGCCAGACAAACACAAACAAACAGAGGACGGGAGGGAGGCCCGGGCAGAGCTGGGCAGGGCCGGGATGGCGGGCGGCGGGCAGGGCCCGGTCCCAGGGTCCACCCTGCCCGGAAGCAGACGGTGACCACATTTCACTGTGGTTTTCAGAATCCTCAGGAAAATCAGAGCATTTGCCAGGAAAATCAAGGTCGCTTACAGGGAGCACACCGGAAGGAGGAACACGGCTGAGGGCGGAGGCCGGGAGGGGCTCCGGGAGGCCCCTCACAAGCAAACAGATGCTGGTGAGCAGTGGTGTGACAGCTGGGGCGGCCGGGGTGACACGCCCAGACGCGGCTCCCCACCAAGGCCCCCCCCCTCTGGAAGCACGGCAAGGGCTCACATGTACACTGCGGGTCCTCCGCACCCCTCACGGGCAAACACACACCCGAGGCCAAGCAACGGAACAGCCAGCGACACCGGGAAATGTTTCAAAGGACAGTGCAGAGAGCACAGCAGTTCGCTCCCCGGCATCTGGTCCCTGAGCACCGCTGGGTGTGGCCCCCAAACCCAACCCAACCCAACCCAACCAATCAAAGCACTTGTCTTTTTCGACACACGCTGGGTGCAGGGCTCATTTCTCCCTCTGGGATCAAGGGCCACTCTTGTCACTCCAACACAGCAGGTTCTGATTTTTTCCTTTTGGGGGCCACACCCAGCGATGCTCTGGGGCTCCTCCCGGCTCTGCACTCAGGAATCACTCCTGGCGGTGCTCAGTCCTCCGGGGGAAGCTGGGGATCGAGCCCGGCTCAGCGGTGTGCACGGCAAATGCCCTCCCCACCGTGCCATCGCTCTGTCCTGGGCCCCTCTTTGCCTTTTCGTCCTGACACTCGTTCCCTTCCCGCGGGACAGCTGTGTGCTCCTCGCCCACCCCCCAAGTCCGCTTTCTGCTAATATTCGCTGCTGGTTTTCCCAGCTTGTAATTTAACAGATGCTTAGGGACCAGGAGCGACAGCACAGCAGGGAGGGTGTTTGCCTTCAGCCCATATGGTCCCCAGGAGCGATTCCTGAATCCAGAGCCAGGAGTCACCTCTGAGCACTGCCGGGTGTGGCTCGAAAATTAAAAAAAAAAAAAAGAAAAAAAAAAGAAAAGTTTTGTTTTGGCCCCACATGCAGCACTGCTCAGGGCCTTTGCTCAGTGCTCAGGGGGTCCCTCCTGACAGTGCTCACTGGACCACACACAGTGCTGGACTGGACCTGGGCATCCAGAATGCAAAGCGTGTGCTCCAGCCCTTTGAGCCGTCTCCTCCTCTCTGACAAATATTAGCGGAAATAAAAAGGTTTTGAGGTCTGGGGCTACACCTGAAGGTGCCCAGGGCTTCCTCGAGGGTCTGCACTCAGACTCACTCTTGGCTGGGCTCAGGGGTCCAGAGAGGGTGCCAGGGGTCGAACCCAGGTCGGCTGTGTGCAAGGCCAGCCCCTCCCCGCTGGGGCACGGTACCGACAGTGCGGATGACGCAGGCAAGCGCCCGAATGTTCAGGGTGTCCTGCGTCCCGGCCTCAGCAGTCTGCCTCCGCTTGCCCAAGAGGCTTCCTAGAACTCAAGAAGGTTTCACAATCTCCTGACTGTTCATGTTCGAGTAATTTCCAAATGCGGCCAGAAAGCAGAGGACCAGGCGGGCCCCCCGAAGGCACCCGTCTCACGCGCCCGGGTTTCCTCACGCCGCAAGGAAGGCTGCGCGCGGCGAGGTACTACTTAGTGGCATCTGTCCCACCTGTAATTTACTCTACAAATCACTGCCATTTCTGATAAAAGAGGAACAGAATCCAGAATCCAGATATGACAAGCTGTAAACAAGACATGATTAACCACCAGGAAACAAAACAAAATGGGGGGGGGGGTAGGGGAGGGGAGAGGGGAGGAGAGCCAGGGGCTGAAGCCAAAGGCCCAGGTTCCATCCTTGGCACCGCACAGTCCCCGGAGCACTTTCGGGAATGGGTCCAAGAAATAAAAATAAAAGCGAGGCTTTCAAACCCATAAAGCAAAGTTTGATCAAAGCTTGAGGACTGGCTGAATCTAAAACGACTTTGGATCATCTCTTTACATCAGGAGTATTTATTTTTATTATTTATTTGGCTTTCGAGGTGACGTGCAGCAATGCTTAGGGGTCACTCCTGGCTCTGCACTCAGGAATCACTCCTGGCGGTGCTCGGGGGACCCTATGGGATGCCGGGAATCGAACCTGGGTCGGCCGTGTGCAAGGCAAATGCCCTCCCCGCTGTGCTATCGCTCCGGCCTCATTTTCTCTTGTCCAGGAGTATTTCAAGAGAGCCTCGGGCCCACAACAGCTGCTCAGCAGGAGAGCACTTACCATGCACGTGAGCCCCTGAGTTTGATTCCTGGGACCCTCCCCAACCCCTGCTCACCCCCTCCTCCCCCACCAAGCAAAAGGGAGAAGAAAAAATAATCGGAGTGTGGGTAATACTCAGGAAGGAGGTGAGAATGGGGCAGGGACTGGGGACAGTCGTGAAAAAAGTCTTTTTTGGCAGCGGGTCACAGCGGCAATGCTCAGGGTCACTCTTGGCTCTGCACTCAGGGGTCACTCCTGGCGGTGCTCGGGGCCCTGTGTGAGCTGTCGGGGTTTGAATCCTGGTCAGACAGCCAGAGATGCAACTCACTGAACCTTTGCTCCAGCCCTTCCCCCCACCCCCAACACTTTCTGGGTTTCTTTTTTTTCCCCATTCTGGTAGATTTGAAGAAGGTGGATATGGCCAGAGAGGTCGCACAGAGCGCAAGGTGCTTGCTCTGCGCAGACCAGCCTGGGGCGGGAGGGCTGACATGGCTCAGGGTCCCTGAGCACACATAGGAGGGATTCCCTGAGCACAGTCGTGTGTGGCTCCAAAAGCAAAACAACAAAGGCGGCGGCCGGACCAGCTCAGCGCAGGGAGACAGTCGGGATGAGTCTTTGGAGCTTTTCCAGGACCAAAACACCAGTGCAGACAGACGCCTGGGCAAGGTGGGGCAGGGCCGGAGGGGCCGGTGGCTGCAGTGAAGAAGGGACAGGCCAGGGGATCACCCAAGGCTCCCTGCTGCAAGGTCTAGGGCCCACCAAGGCGCCAGCCCAGGGGCAGAGCTCTGGCTTTAGGTGTTGTCCCAAACGCTGGATTCCAGGGGTGGGAAGGTCCCCGTGGAGCGCCAGGGACCAAACAGGAAGGAGGGATCCGACCCACAAGGTCAGGGGGAGGTCAGGAAGCAGCTGAGCTGCGCGCTGGGATTTATTGTGTTTACTTTATGATTCTATTAGGGAGCCGGCCTTGCTCTGAGCGGTGCCCGGGTTACTGCTTCCGTAGCCTGGCATGCAAGAGCGTCCTCCGTGATGACGGTGCACGGCCGCCTCGCCTGGGCTCTGGTGCCGCTGACTCAACAGGGGTCGGGGGACAGTCACCCAACCCCCAACCGACGGCGTGGGGGGCGTTTGCGCTGCATGAGGCCGACCCCTGAGCACAGCCCTGAGTGATTCCTGAGTGAGAGCCGGGAGTCAGCCCTGCACCGCCAAAACCGGCGAGAGAAGGAGATTCTGGGTGAGAGCAGAGGGCAGGTGGCGGGCGGGAAGAGCAGAGGGCTGTGCCCGGCAACTCCCGCAGCGGGCACGTGGGTGGCTGCGGACAGCTCCTGGCCCGGCACAGTCCGTGCTGCTAAGAAGCCAAAGGGGTCCTTCCAGCTCGGGAGAGCTAAACTCCTCAGCGGTTCCCAGCCCTCCCTGCCCCAGGGCCACAGCGCAGGGGCATCGGCCCTTGAACGCGGGTTCCAGGAAAGCCTCCGGGTCCCTCCAAGTGAGGTTCCGGTATCTTCCAGGAAGCTCCGCCTCCACAAGGCCCCGCCCCCAGCGCAGCCCTACTACAGCCTCCGGGGCTCCGCCCCCACTGGCCCAGCCCTACTACAGCCTCCGGGCCCCGCCCCCGGCCCCGCCCACACTCAGCCCTACTACAGGTGCCAGGTCCCGCCTCCACTGGCTCAGCCCTACTACAGCCTCCGGGCCCGCCCCCAGCCCCGGCCCCGCCCCGGCTCAGCCCTACTACAGGCGCCAGGCTCCGCCCCCACTGGCTCAGCCCTACTACAGCCCTGGGCCACCCCTACTACAGGTGCCAGGTCCTGCCTCCACCGCTCCCCCCTCAGCTGACTCAGCCCTACTACAGTAGCCAACCCCCAACTCAGCCCTACTACAGGTGCCAGGCCCCGCCCCGCCCCAGTCCTACTACAGCTGTCAAGCCCTGCCCCCACCGGGCCCCGCCCCCGAGCTCAGTCTTACTAAGGGGCAGGCCCAGCCCCACCAAGCCCCGCCTCCACACTCAGCCCACTGTAGCTAAGCCCCGCCCCAGCGCTCAATCCCACTTTAACCACCAAGCCCCTCCTGCACCAGGTCCCGCCTCCACCCCAGGCTCCGCCTCCACGCTCAGTCCCACTGTAACCAGGCCCCGCCCCTGTGTTCAATCCCACTATAACCACCAAGCCCCTCTTCCACCAGGCCCCGCCCCAATACCAGGGCCCCGCCTCCACCAAGCCCGTCCCTTACCAGGGTCCCGCCTCTTACCAGGGCCCCGCCTCCACCAGCCCCGCCTCCAGCCCTTGGCTTTCTTTTGATCACGTGTCCATAGCGTGTCCATAGCGTGTGCTCAGAGCCTCAGCCCCTTCGGGCCACTGTGCAGTACCTATTTCCGGTACTATTGATTGGTTCTCAGCAGCACTTCTCGACGTGCATACATTATGGGGGCTGCGGGCGTTCCCTGACTGCCCCATCGTCTACCGCATCACCCCAAGTCCTCGTCCCCACCCACCCTCGTTCGTCTTTTACGCCTCCTGCGTTTCAGCGGGAACCTGTCCACGGCTCACGGATCCCCGGCGCACTCCGAGAATCATTACGGACCCGAGTTCGCATTAGGCGCCTCGTTGGTGAGCTTGGCACTCGGACAGTCAAATGCACGGCTGAGAGAAATGTCCCCGGGACGGGGATGGCGTTACCTTTCCCGGCCTAGCAGAAGCCCCCTACAGAGATGTCTCGGGTTTTTTGTTGTTGTTGTTGTTGTTGTTGCTGTTGTCTTGGTTTGGGGGCCACCCCTGACTGTGCTCTGGGATAACTCCTATGGAAGCTCAGGGGACCAAATGGGTGGCAGGGATCAAACCTGGGTCAGCCATGGGGAATGCCCAATGCCCAAGAGGAGAGAGGGGGGGGGGGGAGGGAGAGAGGGGAGGGGGGGGAAGAAGCGCCTGTCACGGAGGCAATCTGGGTGGGGAGGGGTGATGGGAGGGGGCCTGGGGACACTGGTGCTGGTAAATGTACACTGGAGGGATGGGATGGGTGCCAGGACACTGCAGGACTGAAATCCAGTCATGACCAGCTCTGTAAGCGTCTCTCATAGTGATTCAATAAAAAAAAAATTTCAAAAACATCCAACTCTTTGCCCTCCATGATGCTGCTTTACTGGCTCTCAGCACCCTGTGATCCCTGCCCGGGCAGGGAATGCAGCCTGTTACCGATTTCCTCTCCTGCTTCAGTTCCTGCACGTAGCGCGCCAACTCCGCCGTGATGTGTGACGTCATGTTCTCGGAGATGACCTCGTGCTGCCCGGCGTAATCGTTCATCTCGTTCAGGGTGGAAATGAAGGCTTTGCACGCCGTGTACCTGCAGCCAGAACACAGAGCCAGCTTTCAGACAGGCCCCAGGAGGCCCCCAGAGGCCAAAGAGCGATTAAAATCAGGATAATTTGCATCGCCCAGCCCAAGGGAGCGCAACGGTTGATTACACATCAGAGTGTTCTCCTCGGAAGGGCTCGGAATTAATTAGGACCCGGACGCTTCATCTTGTGAACCCTGATGGCTGGGCGGAAGGCGAGGTTTGGCTTTGCTGAGGGAGGGTCTGCCGGCCCAACCCCCAAAGCGAGGGCGTCAACCTTGGGTATTCAAATGCAGTGGCTATTTAGAGTTAAATTACAGACATTTGGGGGCTGTGCATGTGAAAACGCTTTAATTAAGAGGAGTTGGACAAGGGCTGGAGCAATAGCACAGCGGGGAGGGCGTTTGCCTTGCACATGGCTGACCCGGGTCTGATTCCCAGCATCCCATGTGGTCCCTGAGCACCGCCAGGAGTAATTCCTGAGTGCAGAGCCAGGAGGAACCCCTGAGCATCGCTGGGTGTGACCCAAAAAGCAAATAAATAAATAAATAAATAAAAATGAGTGGTTGGACATAGGACGGAGGGTTAAGATGCTTTCCTTGCTCACAGCTGACACGGGGTTCGTTCGAGCCCCAGCACCCCATAGGGTTCCTCGAGCAAGCCCTGGGAACCGCCAGGTGTGGCCCAACCCGCCCTCCCATCCTGAACCGAAGTGAAATGGACATACTTCTTGGAAGAGTGGGTGGCGTGAGATGACAAAAGCAAGTAGGACACCCAACTTCCTGTTTCTGCTCCCCCCCCCTCCCGTGTTCTAAACTTTCCCTAAGTACTTGCATAAAAATGATCTCAAATAGGTCAAGTGACTTAGTAGAAGAAAAGTCAGAGGCCAGAGAGCTAGGACAGGGCGGGGGCTTTTCTTACGAGCCCCGAGTCCCAGCCACACAGAGGGTCCCTCTGAGCACCATCGGGAGTGGTCCCGGAGCACCGTGCCAGGAGTGCAGGGCGTGACCCCCTGCCCCCCCCCCCCCGAAAGGAAAAGTTAGGTTTGGGGGTGGGGTGGGGGCAGGCCCCACGCGCGCGGCAGTGCTCAGGGCTTAGTCCTGGCTCTGTGCCCAGGGTTCGCTCTGGGCAGGCTCGGGCGACCCTGGGGGGGGGGTTCTAGGGGTCAAACCTGGGTTGGCCAAGTGCCAGACAAATGCTCTCTCCGCCGTGCTCTCTCGCCAGCCCGAAAGCCAGCAGGTTTTTATTGTCCTTGCCGTCAGTCACTAAGTGGACAAAAATGAAAAAAAAAAGACCTCACAAAAATGAGTGGGGGTGGGCAAGAGAGTGGACAGGAATTAAGGCGCCTCCTTGCCCACGGTCACTCAGGTTGAGCCCCTGCCATGGCATATGGTCCTCTGAGTCCCGCCTGGAGCGGTCCCGGAGCACTGAGCCAGGAGTCAGCCCTGATGAGCATCACCAGCTGTGAGCCCACCCACTCCCCCTCCGAAATGAATGAGGCAACAGGGATGTCGCTCGGCGACGGAGCATGAGCCCTGGCTGGGTCCCCGGCAGTGCCTGACCCCTCGCCCCCGCACTGCCAGTGGTGGACCCCACAACTAAATGGGTTTCACAAAGGCAGAGGAACGGGGGATATAATGTACTGAATTAAAATGTGCTTCTCCTTTCTCATCAGCCCGCCACCCATGACGCCTGAATATTCCCGCCTCCCAGGGAACACCCAACACACCTGTATTCTTCCTCCTCCTTCGAGTTCTTCTTCGGTTGGTATTTCTTCGAGAGATTCCTAGAACAGAAAGGAAGGCCCGTCACTCGACACTGAGAGGGGACGGAGAAATCAGGAACGCGAGGTGAGGTGTGTGCTTTTGTTTACAAGTTGAAAATGAAATGATGGGGCCGGAGCGATAGTCCAGCGGGGAGACTGTTTGCCTTGCACACGGCCGACCGGGTTCGATCCCCGGCATCCCATAGGGTCCCCCAGGCACAGCCAGGAGTGATTCCTGAGTGCAGAGCTGGGTGTGATCCAAGAAGCAAAGAAAAAAAAAAAAAGAAAACAAAACTAAAATGATGATGGGGGCGTGATCCCAGCACCCCATACTGTCCTTTGGGCACCTCCAGAAGTGACCCCCAAGCAGGGAGCCAGGAGTAAGCCCTGGAGAGTGGCCCGAACTCCCCCTACACCCCCACCCCCCCAAATCTTGAGGCTCAGGCAGATGGTACAAGGGATAAGGCACTTGCCTTGCACACGGCTGGCCCGGTCTGGTCCCTGCTACTGCACGTGGTCCCCTGGGCGTCACCAGGAGTAGCCCTTGGGCACTGCCGGATGTGACTCCCCCCAGGGCCCCCCTATCATGAAACATATACGTAGGTGAATCCACTTGTCCCTCCACCTTCCGTCACGTGAAGACATTCCTGAGACTGAGATGTTCCCCTCAGAGGCAGAGCTGGGAACAGGCATGGTGCTGCAGCCCCTCACTTCCGGGCGGGAACTGCAACGTGATGGGGGGGGGAGGGGGAGGGGGCGGGGCAGCAGAGAAGGCAGTTCCTTTCGACCCCATCCTGCCGAGGGCCAGCTTCTTACCAGAGCCTTAAGAGTGTCTTCAAGGGGAGGGATGGGGGGGGACATCACTGGTGGTGGAAGATGTGCACGGGGGGGGGGGGGGGGTGTTGGATCCCTGTATGGCTGAAACTCAAACACGAAAGCTTTGTAACTGTATCTCATGGTGATTCAATATAAGTAGATAAATAAAATTTTTAAAAGAGTGTCTTCGAGAAAGCACATTGATGATGTCTCAAAAGAAAATTTTTGTTTTGTTTTTTTTTGAGGCCACCCCTGATATTGCTCAGGGGTTCCTCCTGGCTCTGCGCTGAGGAATCCCTCCTGGCGGTGCTGGGGATGCTGGGGGTCGAACCCCTTAAGCTGCTTAAGCTGCATGCAAAGCAAACTGCCTCCCTCCCCGCTGTGCTTTGGCACTGGTCCCTCAAGTGTTAAATTAAAGGGCCAGTGTCATGCCGGGGAGAGTTCTGAGGGCTGCCGGGACAGGCTCTGCACGGGGAAGCCCCGGGTTCAACCCACAGCAGCACACAGTCCCCTGACCACTGCCAGCGGTGGCTCCACATCATCCCCCCCCCAAATCCCCAAGCATTGAGGGCCAAGACCGTCCAGTTGCTCACCGCTCCGCCCCCCCCCCAAAACAATGCTTGTGAACCCGAGCTGTCACTGGGTCTCCAGGAGGACAATCTTTGCGGGATGTGTTGGGGTTGAACTGGCAGATTAGCAGGATTGAAAACGCTCAGCCCAGCCCGCCCCTCCGCACGCCAGCCCTCCCTGCCCTCAGCAGCCAAGGTGCTGCCGGGGCTCTGCATCTCCCCCACTCTGCTTCGGCTTCCCTGGAGGGCACCGTCCCAGGAGGCCCCAGGGCCACTTGTTTTGCCAGTGACTCGGGTCCACTTCCCTCTCGTTCCTGGCTGCCGCCCCCTCCCCTTATTTTACACTTTGCTTCTTCCATTTACTAACAGAGTTCATAGGAAACCGGGCACCGCTCAGCGGTCCCTCAGGCCTGCGAGTGACCGTGACTGTCCCTCACGAGGGGCGGAGACACGTCCTGGGAATCCGGATGTGGGCCCGGCTGGTGGGATCTGCCACAACTCTGGACAAGTCTGGGCTTTCGAATTCCAAGGGAGCCCGGAGCACCCGGCAACGAGAGACGAGAGACCGAGAGACGGTGGCAAGGAAAAGACGCAGACAGGAGGGGGCGGGGCGGGGCACACACTGACTGCACAGTGTTTGAGGCCCCGGGTCCGATCCCTCCCTCCCTCCCTCCCTCCCTCCCTCCCTCTCTCCTTCCTTTCTTCCTTCCTATTTTATTCCCAAGGTTTTGTTGCTATTTTTGTTTTGGTCACACCTGTGATGCTCAGGGGTACCTCCTGGTTTCACACCCAGAAATTACTCCTGGTGGTGTTCAGGGGACAATATAGAATGCTGGGAATCAAACCCAGGTCGGCCGCATGCAAGGCAAACGCCCTCCCCACCCTACGATCACTCCAGCCCAAACTTCAACTTTTTTTTTTTTTTTGCTTTTTTGGGTCACACCCGGCAATGCACAGGGGTTACTCCTGGTTCTACACTCAGGAATCACCCCTGGTGGTGCTCAGGGGACCATATGGGATGCTGGGATTCGAACCCGGGTCGGCCGCGTGCAAGGCAAACACCCTACCCGCTGTGCTATCGCTCCAGCCCCCCAAACTTCAACTTTTAAACTAAGAATATGCCCCACCTAGGGGCTGGAGCGATAGCACAGTGGGGAGGGCGTTTGCCTTGCACGCAGCTGACCCTGGTTCGATTTCCAGCATCCCATATGGTCCCCCGAGCACCGCCAGGAGTAACCCCTGTGCATCGCCGGGTGTGACTCAAAAAATGAGTAATTAAATAAAATTAAAAAAAAAAAAAGAATATGACCCCCCCCCCCCAATTCTGAGTTCATCCCCTCAAGATCCTTTCTAGGGAGCCAGCTTGAAGGGTTATTTATTTAAATCACACGTTCTGGGCCCAAAGCGATAGTCCAGCGGGGAGGGTGTTTGCCTTGCACCTGGGTTTGATCCCCAGCACCCCATAGAGTCCCCGGAGCACCGCCAGGAGTAATTCCTGAGTGCAGAGCCAGGAGGAACCCCTGAGCATCACTGGGTTTGCACGCCCTTCATCAAAAAAAAAAAAAAAAAAAAAAATCCACCCTTTGTTTCTATGCCCGTTCCTACGCAGTCATGCGAATAATTCTGACCTCAAGTCCAGCCAAAGGAAGGACACAGCAGCGATGCAGCATGCCAGCCCTTGGGCCCCTGTGCCAGGCCCTCCTAAACAGGATTCAAGCCGTGCAGCGGGCCATCTCTTGCCAAGACCCTCAAGGCCCGAGAATGGTCTCGCTCTGACTCTGTTCGCATAAAGAACATTCAAACTGCTCCTTAAGTGCACCCATGAATAATTCACGAGCAGGAAACTCAAAGCCTCGGAAATCTGGGAGTGAATCTCAAGCGAGGGGAGCTTCCGGGGCGCCCGCTAACGCCCCATTCTCCCGAGACGGGCCTTCTTGCCCTACATGCACGAGGAATCACGAAAAGCAGACCCACACATCAGCCCCAAGATGCATCTTTAAATCTGTGACTGTTTCCCTTGCACACGGCCGACCCGGGTTCAATCCCGGGCATCCCATTCAGTCCCTCAAGAACTGCCAGGAGTTCTCCGTGAGCACAGAGCCAGGAGTAAGTCCTGGGTAACATCAGGTGTGGCTCCGAAGCAAAACCCCCAAAAATCTAAATAAATCAGTCCTTGGGATGGCTTTTCTGAGTGTTGGGTGCGGGGCGGGAACTGGGCCAAGAGATAGCGCCGCGGGGAGGGCGCTTGCTTTGCACGCGGTTGACCTGGGTTCGATCCCCAGGATCCCATAGCGTCCCCTGAGCACCGCCAGGAGTGACCCCTGAGTGCAGAGCCAGGTGGGGCCCCTCAACAAAACAGAACAGAAAGGTGAGGGAAAACAACAGCCTTTGGCCAACGTGTCTGAGACCCACTGGGGGGGAGGGGGGCGGGGGGTGCTCTGCGGGCGGGAGGGGGTGGGGGGGAAGCTGGGAGCCATCCAGGCCCTCCAGAGCTCTGAGGGGGCCCAGGGTCAGGAACTCTGCTTTGTTTTCCAATCTTTCTCTTACTTTTCAGAAGATGCACCCGGACGGAGTGCGCGGAGTCGGGTTCAATGCGGGGACTGTGCAGAAAAGCAGGAGGGAAGAAACGGCAGAGACCGAGACAATCTGAGGTGCTGAAAGGCACCGTCCCCCCTCCCCCCGGTACTGGGGAAGCCGGTGGCCGAGTGGCAGCCGAGACTGTGGGACAGCGAGAGTGGACGCTGCCCCCCCCCCCCCCGCTGTCAGCAGCAGGGGAACTGGCCCCCACCCCACCCCACCATCTCCCAGAAAAGGATGGAGAGAGGAGCACTCAGGAAAGAGTAGGGTGCGCGCCCACAAACCCACAGGTTCCCAAGGGCTGAAACACTGAGCACCTCACGGAGAGCTCAGAGTTCCCGAGATACGAGGAGCAGAGCCGGGGCTCGCCCCACCCCCACCCCACCGGGGCGCTCCCAGGGATGCGTCGAAAGTTCTAGAAGCAGGGCTGGCGCGATAGTACAGCGGGGAGGGCGTCTGCCTTGCACGTGGCCGACCTGGGTTCGATCCCCAGCATCCCAGCTGTTCCCGAGCACCAGCAGGAGTGATTCCTGAGTGCAGAGCCGGGAGGAACCCCTGAGCACTGCCGGGTGTGACCCAAAAACCAACAACAACAACAAGAAGAAAGTTCTAGAAGCAGGGAGCCGAAGGCACCTCCGGCTGGCCGCAAGCAGAAGTAGGGCGGTGGAAGCTACTAACAAAACACAGAGCCGGCCTTGCCCCAGGGCCCGCCACAGACGGCTCAGTGGGGATTATCATTCTTGACATCTCACGGAGGAAAAAGATGAAGCAAAAGTCACTTGTCCCCAAACATGAGGCTTGGTTCGTCAGACGGAAAGTAAAGGCCCTGAGCCACTTTTGGTTTTGTTTCCGCCTCCCCGCCCCGAGGTGCTCAGGCCTAACTCCCGGCTCTGCATTTAGGGGTCACTCTTGGCGGGGACTGGGGGCCCTTGAGGGTGCTGGGTTCAGGCTGGCCAGTGCCTTTCCTGCTGGACTATCTCTCCTGCCCTTTACCTGTCCTTTTTGTTAACTCTTAGCTCTGGAGCACTGTCGTCCCATTGTTCATTGATTTGCTCGAGTGGGCACCAGTAACGTTTCCATTGTGAGACTTGTTACTGTTTTTGGCACATTAAATATACCACGGGGAGCTTGCCAGGCTCTGCCGTGCGGGTGGGATACTCTCGTGGGATACTCTCGGTAGCTTGCCGGGCTCTCCGAGAGAGACGGAGGAATCGAACCCTGGTCAGCTGCGTGCAAGGCAAATGCCCTACCCGCTGTGCTATCGCTCCAGTCCATAATTTTACAGTAAGCTCTAAATCTGTCCCCTGCCTTTTCGGGTTTCTTTCTGCTCGGCCTCCACATCTCTACCACGGTTACTTTAAATTGATTTCATTGGTCACGTTTTACCACAGATCACCTTGGTTCCCTGCCCACCTAGAGCATAACGCTTAATTTGGCCCCTGATGGAGCAGATCATGATTTCAGTAAATCATAAGGAAGGCTTTTATTCACTGACCTGGTCTTTTCCTTCAGCCTGTGATGCCAGCACTACCAGTTTGTGTTTTTCAGCACCTGACAACTTCCTTAAATAATTCCTACTTTCTTTCCCCTAATATAAATCTCAAAAAATTGTTAACTCTTAGGAGTTTAATTTTTTTTTTTTTGGCTATTTTTGGGGGGTGGGGGGTTCACACCTGGCGATGCTCAGGGGTTCCTCCTGGCTCTGCACTCAGGAATCACTCCTGGCATTGCTTGGGGGACCATATGGGATGCTGGGAATCGAACCCAGGCCGGCCACATGCAAGGCAAATGCCCTCCCCGCTGTACTACCGCGCCAGCCCCGAGTTTAATTTTTATAGTACAGCAGGCCCTTCAAGGCCATGTCTTTTTTTTTTTTTTTTGCTTTTTGGGTCACACCCAGCGATGCTCAGGGGTTACTCCTGGCTTCAGGAATTACTCCTGGCGGTGCTTGGGGGACCATATGGGATGCTGGGATTCGAACCCAGGTCGGCCGCGTGCAAGGTGAACGCCCTCCCCACTGTGCTATCGCTCTAGCCCCCACAAGGCCATGTCTTGTCAAAGTAAAATAAAATACAATCCTTTATGGATGCAATATGCACTGTACTTAATTTATACTTAGTTACCCTTTGTTTATAATTAACTCTAAAAAAAAAAACCATGAAAACAGACCAGGTCATGACCAGTTTACCAAGAAAATAATACAAATGGCTTCAATGTACAAAAGCTATGCCCGTCCAGGAGAGAGTAACAAGGCCTTGGCCTTGCACCCAGCTGACCCTCTCCTTTCCCGGCATGGAATTCGGTCCCGTAAGCAGCACCAGGAGTAATCCCTGAGCACAGAGCCAGGAGCAAGCCCTGAGCACAGAGCCAGGAGCAAGCCCTGAGCACAGCTGGGTGGGACCCAAACACTGCCCCACCCCCAAAAAGCTCTTTCATTCAGAGTAAAAAAAGCATGGCTAACCTCAGACACCTCAATTTTTGCTTATCAGACTAGGAAAATAACACTACCCAGAAGTCCCAAGGAAGTAACCACGGGACGGGCCTGGGTGCTCCTTCTAGAAAGTTCTAGCTAGGGGGCAGGAAACAATGTTTCCCAACCTAACGCAACATAGTAACCATGGGCATTAAAACCAAGGCCTGCAGGAAGGAAACGGCAAGGGTTCTCACAGAATCCTCTCTGGAGAGAAAAATCAGGAACTTTTTTTATCTGGGGGGCGCGCCCAGAGGTGCTGAGGAGGTACTCCTGGCTCTGTGCTCAGCGGCAGCGCCTGGCCCAGCTCGGGGATCAACCGGGGCTGGTTCTGTCGTAGCAGAGTGCCCAGACCCAGACAGGCCAGGGGGGCTCACACAGCCGCTGCCGGAGAGACAATACAGGGGGTCCCCCTGGAGGGTCCCCGTAACTGCATGTGGGGTACCACTTCTGCCTCTTCTTGGGTGGAGATTTCTGAGGGTCCGTTTCTGGGGTGCAGGGCGGAGGCTTGGCCACCCCGAGGCGTGTAAGGCTGGCTGTCATTTAGATCACGCTGAGGTTCCCAAACGGGGCAGCGCAGCCAGGGACAGGTCAGGAGAAGGAGGAGGAGGAGAAGGAAAGTGGGCCGGCACCAGAACCGGCACCAGTTCTGGGGGGCACAGGGGCGGGGGGAGAGGAACCGTGTGGGGATTGCCAAGAGGCGGGCCGGAAGTCGGGCAACAGCGGAGTGTCTGGCCAGGGGGGCGGGGTGGGCCCCGGGGTCGGGGCAGGGGCCCCAGGAGAGAGGCGGGAACGGGTCTGGGGGCTTGGTAAAAAGCCTTCCTGGGGCAGGAGCGGGAGTGCAGTGGGTTGGGCACTTGCCTTGCCCGCGGCTGACCCGGGTTCAATCCCTGATCCCCGACACCCAACAGGGTGCCCCGAGCCCCACCTGGAGAGATCCCGGAGCACAGAGCCAGGAGTCAGCCCTGAGCACTGCCCTGCCAGGTGGCTCAGAAACCCCAAACAAACGGGTATCTTTGCCCCCAAAAGTCTTGCAGAAAGAGAAACGGTGTCAGTGGGGGGCGGGGGGCATCCGTGGGAGCCACACCCCACAGCTCTGCACTCAGGGGTCACTCGGGCCAGCCTGGGGGGGCCAGGGGAGGTGCCGGGGTTCAGCCCGGGTGGGGCGAGCTGGGCCCAGCAGACGGCCCTGTGCCCCCTCCCGCCCACGGAAGCGTCCTGCTGGTTTTCATGTTGCTTCTGTGTTTCATTTTTTAAATTTTATTTGAAGGTTTTATTTCAACGCCTTTGGTGGACGCGGTTATTTACAGTCAGTCACGGGCATAAGACGTTCCGCCCGAAAGCCCAGGCCCAGGTCCCCAGTGCCAGCGAGGATGCCGGGCCTGGCGGCTCAGGCCGGGGCCGACCCTTCATCTCGCCGAGGGGGGGGTCCCCCGCCCTGGCGCCTGCCCGACTCGGCCTCCAGCCTCCCCTTCTCGCGCCCGCCCAGGTCTCGCTCCTCGGCGTCCTGTTCCCGGAACCCGGAGATTACGGTGACCCACGAGTCGTGTTCTGCCCCCGCGGCTCCCCAGCCCGGCCCGGCCAGGACATCCGGAGTTTGACCTTGTCTTTCTGACCGGCCTCACCTGAGGTCGCCCGGTTCTAGCCGGGGGCTGCGAGGGCAGGATTTTCCCCGTCCTTGAGTGGCACGATCCATTTTGGGTTTTAGCAACGGGAGGAATGATGGAGTATGCATGCATGGTGTGTGTGTGTGTGTGTGTGTGTGTGTGTGTGTGTGTGTGTGTGTGTGTGTGTGTGTATGCGCGCATGTGGTATGTGGTGCATGTATGCACGTGTGTGTATGCGTGTGTGTGGTGTGTGGGGTGGGGTGCGTGTATGCACGTGTGTGTGTACGCACGCACGTGGTGTGTGTGTCTGAGCGTGTGTATGTGTGTGTGTATGAATGTGTGTGTGTATGTGCGTGTGTGGTATGTGGTGCGTGTATGCGAGTGTGTGTATGTGCACGTGGTGTGTGTGTGTGTATGTGTAAGTGTGTGGTGTGTGTGTATGTGTGTGTGTGTGGGGGGGGTGTTGATGAGAACAATCCAGAGAGTTACTGATGGTGGGTAGAGGAGAGGGTCTGAGGGTGCTGGGGGGCAGGGAGGGAGGGGAAAGCGGCAGAGCCCTGGGGGTGCCGGCTTGGAGGTGTGGGTGATGCTAACTGGTGTGAGTGGGTGTGAGTTTGGGGAAGGGTCTTTTCTGCCTGCATCTTCCTGGCGAAGATTCCACAGCAGGAGACGGGAGGGGGTCCGAGAGGGGAGCGGCTAAGTGGAGCCCTTAGGGGGGGACGAGGCCGGGCGGGAGAGCTGTCCCGGGGCTGCGGCACTCGCCCACCCACCCGGTTAGACCATCAGGACCACTCGGCCCCCCTGCAGCACGGGGCGTGGCCCAGAGGCCCTCCCCCAACACAGGAGAAAGGAGAGGGGGGAGCAGAGGCCCCAGGGGACAGTCGCAATGAAGGCCTGGGTCGAGTATTGACTGGGAGTGGGGCGAGTCTTGCGGGCACTTATCCCGGCAGCCCCGGCTCCTTCCCAAGGGCACCGGCAAACAGACGTCACCGCTCAGGTCTCAGCTGAGTAACCTCACGGCACGCGGCACGCTCTGTCGCCGCTGTGAGACCCCAGGGGGAGGCTGAATGACCCCCGGCCCCCGCCCGCTGGGTCCCGGGCCTGCGGGCCTCTGGGGATTCCCGGCAGCTGGTACCTGACTCGAGGAAGCAAGGCAGATGAGGAGGCAGGAGGGGAGAGCGGCCGTGCCGCAGAGACGGAGAACGGAGAGACTGGCCCGAACCCAAGGCGGGGCCTTGTTTTGGTGAAAGCCGCTTTTCAGCCCATTTTCACCCCACTGACCCATTTTAAGGCCCGGCGGGGCCCACTGCAGGACCCCGCAGCCGAGCTTCATTCTCCAGAGCGTCCCCGGCTCTCCCAGCCCTCGGGTCCCCTGAGACAAATTCCCCCAAGGGACGTGAGCAACGGCCCTGGGCCCGGGGAGTTCTATGAAACGCCCTTTCCCTGAGTCCGCTGAGCTGGGCTTACGTGCTCCACGGGGCCCAGACCTGTCACCCCTCCCAGGGCGCCAACACGCCCAGCTAAGCCGGCCAGCCCTGGGGCCCGTCCTCAGAGACACGACATACCCCTCCCGGGCTCTGCACTGGGATGGGACGTTTCTGCAGCAGGGGGCACTTCGGGGCCCGAGCGGTAGGACAGCGGGGAGGGCACTTGCCGTGCATGCAGCTGACCCGGGTTCGATTCCCAGCCCCCCACAGGGTCCCCCAAACCCAGGAATCTCTCAGGAGTGATCCCTGAGTGCAGAGCCAGGAGTCGCCCTGAGCATCGCCACGTGTGGCCCAGAGACTGAAAATAATGAAACAGAATGCCGGCGGGTGCTGTTTCGGGGGCAGGACTGCAGCACCCCCCAACTGAACCGGGGAGAGTCGAACGGGTGGGCCAAGGTGGACGGTCAAACAGGCCAGACCGGAGCAAACGGGACCACGTGGATCCACAAAGCCGCGGAGAAGGCACAGACACAGACATGCCACACGTGTGCTCACACGGGCTCCCCACGGGAAGGGCCGATCACAGACCTCGGACACGGGGCCCAGGGGCCTCTGCTGGCACAGACGCTTGGGGGTCTCACCCAAGCACGCCTGGGTTTGCAAGGCGAGGTAAACTAGACGGCGGAACCCAGCCGCTGCCTTCCGGAGACAGAGAGGGAGGGGGCGGGGAGGGCACTGGGGTGCTGGCGAGGCACGTGTGGGACCCAGGCCCAACCCCCAGCCACGTGGTCTCCTCCCTCAGCCTCCCCTGGCAGTGCCACGTGTGGTGTCAGTGGCCCCCAAGCCCTGCTGGGCTCGCCCACCGGTGGTCCCCGTCACAGGGCACGCGGGAGGGGTCCTGGTGCCCCCGAGCATCCTGGGACAGGCCCCCTCCCCCTCCGCAGCCCCCACACGTTCACAAACAACTGGCTCTAAAACCAAGAGCGTGAGGGCCGAGAGCCAGGGCAGTGGGGCGGGCGCTGCCTTTGCACTGGCCAGGCCGGGCGGGCCCAGTCCCTGGCGTCCCACACGCTCCCCTGAGTCTGCCAGGAGCAATCCCTGGGCACAGAGACAGGAGTCGGCCCTGAGCACCACCGGGTGTGGCCCCCGAGCCCCAGTACATAAATAAACTCGACAGCAATGAGAACTTCGATTGCGTCTCTGCTGCGCTGCAGAAAAGGACCCTGCAGGGACAATGGCCACTGAGACCACAGCTAGTCGGGGAAGCGGACGCCTCACACGGGGCAGACCCCGCCGCCGGCGAGGCACAGCGACCCAGGCACCAGCAGGGGTCGCTCCCGAGCACCCCAGCATCTCTGCGGGGGGCCCAAACCGCCTTCCCCGCCCAGCCCCCACCCCCGAGAGGAAAGGATTAGTACCACCGTCCGGTCCCCAAAGGGGATGCTCTGCAGGACTGAATTGGGACTAGGGATCCTCTTTCGGTCCATCTTGCAGGTTCCGGGATCAGCTCACCTGAGTTGCTTTGCATAGCTGAGCTCGATTTCTGTTCTCTCCTTCACAAATTTGATGTATTTCTCGAGAATATCGATTCCCCACTGGGTGTGTTTTTCTAGGTTGTCAAACTGATCCTGTTAAATAGGAGCAGAGAGAGAGAGAAGGGAGAGTTTAGAGTCTTTCTGTGACTCGCGACAGGGAATTCACGCAAATCTCCACGACACACGGCCACGCAGAAAACATTTCCACGTGTCCGGGCAGTTTTCAGTCAACAAGACCAAAGAGCCTGAGAAGGCCCAGGGGAGGGCCAGGGACATGGACAGCAGGTCGGGTGCCTGCTTTGCACACGGCCCACCCTGGCACCACACAGAGTCTCCCGAGCACCATAGGAGTAATCCCTGAGCACAGAGTCAAGAGTAAGCCCTGAGCACATCTAGGTATGATCCCACCCCAGCCCCCAAGAAAAGAGGAGCCAGAGAGACAGTACAGTGGGTAGGGTGCTTGCTGCCTACGTCAGAGCCCCTAAGCACCCTGGGTGTGGCCCCCAAATAACAACAACACCAAATGATAATAATAATAACCCATAAAAAATATTTGCCTTGGGGCTGGAGCGATAGCACAGCGGGGAGGGCAATTCTTTGCACATGGCCGACCCGGGTTCGATTCCCAACATTCCATATGGTCCCCTGAGCACCGCCAGGAGTACTTCCTGAGTGCAGAGCCAGGAGGAACCCCTGAGCATCATCGGGTGTGACCCAAAAAGCAAAAAAAGAGAGAGAGAGATTTACTTTTGAACCTATGTTTTAAAATTAAAGAAAAAGAAGAGATAAATATCTCAGATTTCCATTGGTTATTTTCTGATTTTTTTGGGGGGGAGGGGGGTCATCCCTAGCAATGCTCAGGGGTTACTCCTGGCTCTGCACCCAGTGGTGCCCGGGGGACCCTATGGGATATCAGGGATCGAACCCAGGTTGGCGGCCTGCAAGGCCAAAGCCCTCCCCACTGTGCTGTTGCTCCGGCCCCGGTTTTCACTGGTCTTTGCTCCTGCATAAGGCACGAGATTCCCTGACTCCCTCCCCGAGAACCCGGCCAGGAAGACGCTCTCAGCACTGCGCCCCCGACAGGCCAGGAGCTGGGCGGAGCCGAGCAGCCCCCAGACGCAGTTCTCTGGAAGCAACCGACCGACCGACCACGGGATAAACATCTGCATGAAGGATCCGAGCGCCAGTCACAGGCGCTCCCGACCGGAACCCAGCCAGGTCCCCGCTCCCGGGAACCCGGTTTCTCAGCGACCGTCTCTAACCCCAAACTCCTCTGGGGCCAGAGGAATAGCACGATGCGGCGGGCACTTGCCTGGCAGCAGCCGACCTGGGTTCGATCCCCGGCACCTCGGACGGTCCCCCGCATGCAGAGCCGGGGGTAAGCCCGGGGTCTCACCAGCGGTGGGTCCCCCCAGCAGAAACAGGATGGTTGAGCGAGGGGACGGCTGTCCCGGAGGGAGGACATGGCACCGGCGTCAGCACTGCGGACGTGACCTCCCGGCATGGCTCTCGGCCCCGCCCGCCCGCCCGTCCTGATAAAGCCACGTGCCGCCTCCGCCACCGTCCCTGCCCTTGACGGCAGCGACAAGAAAATTTGAAACAGATGAAAAACTAATCAACCCACTTGCATTCTTGACGAAAATATGGAGAACTTAGTGGAAAAAATAAAAGCCAAATCTTCAAAGGACTCCTTTGTGAGCTGGGAGCATAAAAGGCCTTTGGGAAACAGGCCCTGCCCTCGGCCGGCCGGGGTTCGATCCCCGGGAGCCCCGTATGGTCCTCTAAGCCCAGCCGGGAGTTAACAATATGGGTAATTAGCAAAACCACACTGAGAAAGGTGGCCTGCTTTGGGGTCACACCCAGTGGTGTCGGGGGCCCCTGGGGACAGGGCCCGTGGTGATTCACATCTTTCTGAGTCTCTAGTGTCGGCCTTACTAGGACACGGCTGAATTTTCACTGGGCCTCTGCACACATGCTGTTCAGAGGCCCTATTTTAGCGAAAGTCTTTGGGAAAAATTAAAATCCACACGGGGCCAGAGCGATTAGCACAGCTGGGAGGGCGTTTGCCTTGCACACGGCCAACCCAGGTTTGATCCCCGGCATCCCATAGGGAACCCCAAGCACTGCCAGGAGTGATTCCCAAGTGCAGAACCAGGAGTAAGCCCTGAGCATTGCCATGTGTGACCCAAAAAGCTAGATAAATAAAATCCACACAGGGGCTGGAGCAATAGCACAGCGGGCAGGGCCTTTGCCTTGCATGCGGCCGACCCGGGTTCGATTCCCAGCATCCCATATGGTCCCCTGAGCAACGCCAGGAGTAATTCCTGAGTGCATGAGCCAGGAGTAACCCCTGTGCAACGCCGGGTGTGACCCAAAATGCAAAATAAAATAAAATAAAATAAAATCCACACAAACGTGTAATAAAAAACAGAGGAGGACCCCAGTAGCTTGTGGGGGATAATTGTAAACATACTCAGGGGATTCCAAGACCAAACTCTACAAATACTTTTTTGGGGAGGAGGTAGGGGGGCACACCCAGTGGCGCTCAGGGGGTCCTCCTGCCTCTGCACTCGGGAATCTCTCCTGGCGGTGCTCTGGGGACCCTATGGGATGCCGGGGATCGAACCCGAGTCGGCCGCGTGCAAGGCCAGCGCCTACCCCCGCTGTGCCAATACAAATTCCTTAAAGCCTCGTTGGCGTGTGGAATTAGGAATCCGGGCCATGAATCCTTCCCCGTCAGGGCGACCGAGCACTGGGGTCTCTCCCGCCCGTGGAACGGCTCCTCGGCTGGTGCTAGAACACAACGCTACGCGCAGGTCGTTTGGGAAACGTCATCTCAGGCTGGGAACTAGAGGAAAACCCACATCTGCCTCCCCCCACCCCACCCCCACCCCGGGCCGCTGCCGGTTCACAGAGGCAAACGCCACGGCCCACAGTTCACATGTCGACTTCGGGTCTAGAATTTTCTCAGGGCAACAAACGCCACGAGCTCTCCGCTCGAGTGACAGGTGACTTCACTCCCCGGGGGCTGGGCCACGGGAACGGGGGGCGGCCAGAGGTCCCGGGGAAGAGCAAGTGGTGTTTACCCGTGCAAACAGCAGCCCGCCCGCAATCAGAGAGCAAACGCTCTTATCACACGAGGGCGTTTCCAAACAAGACAGGGAACGGCCCGGGGTGCGCCGAGGGCAATCCAGGTTTGGGCCCCGGCACCCCAGAGGGTCCCCCGAGCCCCGCCAGGAGCGGCCCCTGAGTGCAGAGCCGGGAGGAAGCCCTGACTACAGTCAGGGGTGGCCCCAAAACAAAACAAACCAAAATCTGCAACGTGGATTGATCTACTTGGTTTGGGGGCTCACAGCCACACCTGACAGTGCTCGGGGACGCGTCCGAGCTTGGCGCTCAGGGGACTAAAGCCAGGCTCTTGCGCACCAGAAGCACGTGCTCAGCCCACTGTGCTCTCTCTGGCCCTAAAGTGGACTGGTGCTGGGGGGGGGGGCAACGGCTACCACCTGCCCTCCGGGCCACTCCTCCATCCGTGCCCAGGAACCCCCCAGTCTCGCCCTGTCCCCCACCACTTACCCCGCAGTGCAAAGAACCTCAGTGAAAAAAGACAATGTCCTTGGCGGGGCTGGGGGCTCTCTCCTGCAGTGCTCCGGGACTCTAGGGGCCACTCTCGGCAGTATTCATAAACCAGGCTGGCCAGTTCAATACCAGGGCCTGCGGACAGTGTTTTTTGATTTGTTTTGTTTTTGTGCATATCAGGTGGTGTTTAGGGGTTACTCCTGGCTCTGTGCTCAGGAATCACCCCCGGCAGTGCTCGGGGTCCCTACAGGATGCCGGGGATCGAACCTGGGTCGACCGTGTGCAAGGCAAGTTCCAAATTCTCTGTACGATTGCTCCGGCCACAAGACGCAGTGTCGATGGGGCCCTGAGGTGGTGGGGGCTTTCAGAGCTCTGCTCTGTGTGTGTGTGTGTGTGTGAGCGTATGAGTGTGTATGTGAATGAGTGTGTGTATGAGTGTATGTGAATGAGTGTGAGTGTGAGTGTGTGTGAATGAGTGTGTGAGTGTGAGTGTGTGTGAGAGCATGTGTATGAGTGTGTATGTGAATGAGTGTGTGAGTGTGTGTGTTTGTGTGTGTGTGTGTGTGTGTGTAAGGGGGTTATCAGTGCCAAGGTGTGAACCTGGGTCTGCAGCACGCAGGCCCTGCCCACTGAGCTTTCTCCCCAATCCCTCTCTCCTGCCCCCCCGGGGCCTGCAAGGAAGTAAACGTACTGCTAAGCTTCCGGCCCCAGAGGACGCCGCAGGAGGGTTCCGGAAGCTCTGGGTGCCCAGGGATGACGCTTCGAGGACATAAACGCTGCTTGAAAGACGCTCCCTTCCAAGATGACGAGAGCAGACAGAACGACTAATGGAAAATCATGTTTAATTGAAGGGCTGCTATATATATATCCACTCAGCGCCCCCTCTCCACAGCCGAGGGCTGCAGATGGGCGTGTCCAAGGAGCTGGCCACAGCCAGACAGGTGGATTCCAAGAAGCGGGCCCTCCCCGCCCTCTCAGCCCCTGGAACGCAAGCACCCGGGCTGCAGCCGCAGACCAGCAGCCTCAGTCTCCGGGCTCCTCCGGGGCTGGGTTTGTTTTATGGGGGGGAAGGGCAGGGCTCACTCCTCACTCTGCTCAGGGGTCACTCCTGGCGGTGCTCAGGGGACACTACGGGGTGCCAGCGATCGAACCCAGGTGGGCCGTGAGCAAGGCCAGCGCCCTCCCCACTGTGCTATCCGGCTCCTGGTTCAGGCTCCTTTAAAGGCTAAAGATGGAATCAAATAGGCCGGCGGGGCCGGGGGGCTGCCCCTGAGGGCTGGACGGTGTCTGGCGCGCCCAGGGGCACCTGCCACCCTAAGGCTGCCAAGCACGGTGGCTGTGGTGTGTTGCTGGACCACAGGCGTGAAGAGACCAGTACCGCAGGCGGGGCACTTGCCTCGCACGCGGTGGACCCAGGTTCGACCCCAGCATCCTACAGGAGCCAGGAGTAATCCACGAGCACTGCCGGGTCAGGCCCCCAACCCCTCCGCCCACACACACAAACACACACACAAACACACACATAAGAAAGAGATGAGACAGGAAGTCGCCAGAAATGGGTTTTTTCCCCTTAAAATTATGCAGAAGGATGACACGAAACAACACTCAGAATTAACACGAGGAGGCCAGGCTCCTCTCCAGCCCTGTCCCTTCCGGCTTCCGGTCACTGCGGCCACACAGGCCCGGCCCAGCGGGTGGGAGGGGGCTGGGCAGCAGCAGGGACAAGGTGACCCCCGAGCTCGGGCTGGGCTGAGCCAGGAAGCTGCCTGGACAGGGGCTCCCGGGAGCCCTGGGGTCTCGGCCTCTTCAGGCCTTGGAGACAATGATTTTCTTTTCCCTTTTTTTTCAGTTTTGTGGCCACACCCAGTGGTGCTCAGGGCTGACTCCCGGCTCTGTGCTCAGGGATCACTCCTGGCAGGGTTCCTGGGACTACGGGGGGGGGGGTGCTGGGGATCGAACCCCGGAGGGCCTTGTACAGGCCAAGCATCTCTTCTGCTGAACTATGGCTCCAGGCCAGGCTCAGATTGTCTTGTTAGGTTCTTTGCGGGGGGTTGGGGGGGCACAACCAGCGGATTCAGTGACTACTCCCAGCTCAGTGCTCAGGAGAGCATGCGACATGCACGATGAAGCCCAGGGCTCCCAGATGCAGAGCCTGTCTAGCAGAGGGGGCTGGAGTGACGGTGCAGAGGGCGGGGCCCAGGCACTGCACCCCGGGGACCCCCAGGTGGCAGGTTGCGAGTAGCCCCAGAGCACTGGTACGTGTGGCTCAAACACAAAACCCAAAGAAACAAAACAAGCAAGGGCTGGAAAGGCAGTTCTGGGGCTGGGGCTGGAGTGACATACCCCACAGCGGGGAGGGCGTCGGTCTTGTGCACAGCCACCCGGGTCCGATCCCCGGCGTCCCATAGGGTCCTCCAAGCCTCACAAGCATCTGACTGGGGCTCAGTTCCCAGCAATGTCCACAGTCCCCGGCAGAGACAGGGACACGCCCTGCACAGCCCAGAGCACAGCTGGGTGTGGCCCCAAACCCAAACGGGCAACACACGACTCGTCCAGCCCCGCTCACACGCTCGAACCCTAGGCAAGTCCATCCTGCGAGGCCGGGCCTGAGCAGGGAGCCGAAGCCAGGCTCCCCGGGGAGGGGCCGCTGTATCCGGTCCCTCTGACGGACGGAGACGTGTCTGAAGGTATGGACTGATTCCGAGCCAATGAAACAAACCCCCATTTAAAATGTTCTTAAAAATCAATTTGGTTCTGGGGCTGGAGCGATAGCACAGCGGGTAGGGTGTTTGCCTTGCTCGCGGCCGACCCCGGTTCTAATCCCAGCATCCCATATGGTCCCCTGAGCACCGCCAGGGGTAATTCCTGAGTGAAGAGCCAGGAGTAACCCCTGTGCATCGCCGGGTGTGACCCAAAAACCAAAAAAAAAAAAAAAAAAAAAAAAAAAATCAATTTGGTTCTAAGTAGCAAAGTAGCTTGGAGAGACCAGAAAGAAAAAAAACGAGAGAGAAACCGTTATAAACAAATGCGCCCTGCCCGACACCACCGACATTTAATCTCTCTAAGGCTGTTGGGGGGCCGCACCGGCTGCATTCGGGGATCACTCCTGGCCAGGGTTCGGGGGACCCAATGGGGCGCTGGGGATCGAACCTCGGTCGGCTGCGTGCAAGGCAGGCGTCTCCCGCTGTCCTTTCTCTCTCTCACCCGTTTTGTTTCATTGTTTTTCTGTAACAGAGACTTTCAACTAATTCCAGAAACGAGTTACAAATTTTCCTCCGACACAATGTCAGAACCAGAAAGGCTCCAACACAGTCCTCAACATAAAAGCACCAGGCCACGAAATGGTGAAAATCCATACTCTGCCCCCCAAGGAAACTTAAGTACAGAGAGAAGGAAAGAGCTGGGGTCCTGCTGTCCCACCCCGTCTGCCTGCAGCCTCGATCTCGAGACCCCCAGGCGAATCTCACAGTGGACTAGCTCCCTACAGAGATGGCTCTGGGCCCCAGCCACTTACAATTTTATTCTTATTTTTATTAATTATTAGGGTTTTTATTTTGCTTTTTGGGTCATACCCGGCAATGCACAGGGGTCGCTCCTGGCTCTGCACTGAGGACTCACTCCTGACAGTGCTCGGGGGACCCTATGGGATGCTGGGAATCGAACCCGGGTCGGCCGCGTGCAAGGAAAACACCCCATCCGCTGTGCTGTCCTGTCACTCCAGCTCCCCCATTTACAATTTTAGAATTCCAGAAGCGTGTGGCCATTTTTGCAGCCGCACGACCTCTCATGATATTCATAATAAGCAACAGAAAATAAATGATCTAGCATCTGCCCCTGGCATGCAGGCTTGAATGGTGGTTGGAAAATTCGAAATAAAGATGGTGGGAAGGTGCAATAATGGCAGAATTGGTGCTGAAATATTGAATATTGGGGCTGGAGCTATAGCACAGCGGGGAGGGCATTTGCCTTGCACGAGGCCAACCCGGGTTCAATCCCCGGCATCCCACAGGGTCCCCTGAGCACCGCCAGGAGTGATTCCTGAGTGCAGAGCCAGGAGTAACCCTGTGCATCCACGGGTGTGACCCCCCCCCCGTAAAAAAAGAATATAATCAAAACAGAAACCAGCGTGGTGCAGGGCGGGATTAAGGGGCTGCCTTGCAGGCAGGCACAGGTGATTCGGTCCCAGCACCCCACCTGGCCCCCCGAGCCCCACCAGGAGTGATCCCTCAGAGAAGAGCCCTGAGCACTTCTGGGTGTGGCCCCGAATCCCAACTCCCCGTGTCCCCCAAGTAAAAGCAAGAAAGGAGTGCATGCCGCCAAACCCCTCAGGGGCACCCCCAAAGGGAGCCGTGGGCACGTCCCTCCCCCCACCTCCATCTCCACCTGCTCCTTCTGGGATGGGGTCTGCAAATCCGGGGTGTCGGCCCCCTCCCTCCTGGCTGGCAGGTTTTCTGACGCAGGAATCTGACGTGTTGGACAAAGTAGGGAGCCTGACCCCCACCCCCTCCGCACACCCGCCCCCCATCTCGGACTGGCGCCTGCAAAACTCAGAGCTTCGGGTAGTACATGCGGTGGGGCTCAGGGGCTACTCCTGAATCAGTGCTCGGGAGTCACTCCTGGTGAACCTGGGGGACCCTGCTGTGCTGCTCGAACCCGGGGTCCCTCCTACGAAGCACATGCTCAACCCTGTGAGTCACCGCTCCAGCCCAATGTCAAGCCTTACAGAAATCACAAATCTTACAACGCAAAGTCAGTCACTATCACTGTCGTCCCCCTGTTCATCGATTTGCTCGAGCGGGCACCAGTAACCACTGTGAGACTTGTTGTGACTGTTTTGGCATATCGGATACGCCACAGGTTGCTTGCCAGGCTCTGCCATGCGGGCGGGATACTCTCAGTAGCTTGCCGGGCTCTCCGAGAGGGGTGGAGGAATCGAACCCAGGTCGGCTGCGTGAAAGGCAAACGCCTTATATTAAAAAAAAAAAAAATAGGGGCTGGAGCGATAGCACAGCGGGTAGGGTGTTTGCCTTGCACGCGGCCGACCCGGGTTCGATTCCCAGCATCCCATATGGTCCCCGAGCACCGCCAGGAGTAATTCCTGAGTGCATGAGCCAGGAGTAACCCCTGTGCATTGCCAGGTGTGACCCCCCCCCAAAAAAAAGATAAAGATGAGATCGATAATGCAGTGGGAAGGGCGTCTGCCTTGCACGCACCCCAGCCTGGTTTGTCCTGCCACAGGTTCGATCCCCAGCACTGCATATGATCCACCACCCCCCCAGGAGAGAAGCCTGAGCCCAGAGCCAGGAGTAAGCCCTGAGCACTGCGAGAAGGAGCCCCCCGAATCAGCACCAGCAAAAGGTGCAGGGGCCAGAGAGATGCGCGGGGGGTGGGGGGGGGAGGCACTGGCCTTGTGGGCAGCCAAGCCTGGGTCAACCCCCGACTGCTCCCCCAGGGGCTCCGGGGGCACTGAGCCAGGAGCAGCCCCCGGCACCCACCCCCCACCCCACCCCAGCTGCCCAGTGACAAACGCCGGCACCTTCCCGACCTAAGTTCACTCCTGCTGGAAGACTGACAAACCCCTGCGTGCTCCGGAGCCTTTCTAGCAACTGCACTCCCGGCGCGAGGCGAGAACACAAACAAACACAGGATGCAAAGGCGTGCGTCCGCTTCAGACAACCCTGGGGGGAGTTTATTTTTTCATCGGCACTTTTATAAATACCCGTGAGCGCGCGGCCCAGGTGGCAGGAGGCGGCGGCTCTGTCGCCTGGGTGGGTCCCTCTGGGGTCCGTGTAAGGGCAATGTTATCACGTGATGTCACGAAAAGCCACGAGACGTCACGACTGTGCTCAGGGTGGCCCTGGCTGAGCTGAGGAGCCGCGGTGCACGGGGACAGAATCCCAAGAACGTGAGAGACGCAGAGACCAGGAGGAACTGCACGGGCGGGTTGTTGCGGCAGTCGCTCTGCTGTGGGACAGGGCGGGAAGGGGGCCGGCCGGGTGAGACACAGACGGAAAGATCCAGAATGTGGAGACCTGGTGCCGGAGCACCTGGCATCCCTCAAGGTGCCCCCAGAAAGGCCGGGCGGCGGCATCTGGTCGCTCTTAGACTCGGGGTGAGTGAGATCGGGAGTGGAAACGGTGCTGGAATTTATTCCCGTAGGAAATGCCCATTCGGGGCTGGGCCAGGGGGACAGTGGGCAGGGCCCTCTGCCTTGCAGACGACAATCCTGGGTTCGATCCCCGACACCCCATATGTTAACCCCCAACACCGCCAGGAGTGAGTCCCGAGTGCAGAGCCAGGTGCCGCCAGGT
This sequence comes from Sorex araneus, assembly GCF_027595985.1. NCBI lineage: Eukaryota > Metazoa > Chordata > Mammalia > Eulipotyphla > Soricidae > Sorex > Sorex araneus. The sequence goes on along the minus strand of NC_073302.1, from coordinate 3,495,111 downwards.
GTGGCCCCAAAATAGAAAGATAAGTGGTAATCCCCAGCACCACAAGAGCACATAGGAAACCACCAGAAGTGGCTAGAAGCTTCTAGACCGCAGGAATGTTCTCAGAACACCTCAGTTTCCTTGGTGCAGCATAAGCTACAAACAAGGGCCGGAGTTAGGGCGTTACGGTGCTGGCCTCACCGGCGGAAGATCTGGGTTCGATCCCTCCCTGGCACCACCTGGTCGGCCAAGCACCACTGGGAGTGACTCCCCCCGGCACAGCGGCCCAGAGCACCCCTGGGTGTGGTTCACCTCCCCAAAAAGGAACAGCAGAAACAGTCGCCTCAGCCACACAGGCCGGGGGTGACCCAAAGGCTGAGCACGGGCTCTGGACGCAGGAGCCCCGGGTCTGATCCCCAGCACACCCGGACCCCTTGGTGCCCCCCAACACCAAGCTGAGAGCAGCCCCTGGATGGTTCTGGGGGTGGCCCGAAAGCCACAAGCAGGAAAATGAAACAAGATTTTTTGAGAGAGAAAATATTACAAAAGCACTTCCTTTTTCCCCGTTTACAAGATCCCACAACGGGGCCGGAGCAATAGCACGGCAGGGAGGGCGGTTTGCCTTGCACACAGCCAATCTGGGCTCGATCCCTGAGCACAGAGCCAGGAGTCACCCCTGAGCATCACCAGGTGCGGCCAAAATACAAGTAAGTATGTCGGTTCAGCCAGGTGTGGCCCCAAACCAAAGATTAGGTCAACAAAGAAGCTCGGCTCAGAGCTCAAACGTGAAATTGTGGGCAAGAGACACTCTCTGGGGAAGCACAGCAAAAACCCCGCTTCTGGCAGGAACAAGCCCAAAGCCCGCCACGGTCTACACCCAGCCAGGTCCTGGTCACGGACAAGCAGGAGGCCAGAGGGGCATCTTCAACTCAGATGCTCGGGATCAGTTGGGTCTGGCTTTGACCCGGAGGCAGAACCGGCCTTTCGGCTCCTGGTCCCCAGGCATATGGGGACTTCACACCTGCTCCACCAACCCGGGGAGGAAGCCCGCCCCCCTCCTCCCCATCCTCTCCCAGGCCCACTCAGGCTCCGGAATCATCTCGTCTCCCAGGAAACAAGTTTCCGGCGGACCCAAGCGGAAGAGAAGAGGGAGGGAGGAGCACGGTATCAGAGCTGGGAAGGAAACGCAAGGATGAGAAAAACAGGGTCCCCTTTGCTTGTCGATTTTTAATGAGGGGCCGAAGCAATAATACGGTAGGGAAGGATCTTGCCTTGCACATGTCCGACCCAGGTTCGAACCCTGGCAACCCCAAGCACTGCCAGGAGTGATCTCTGAGTGCAGAGCCAGGAGGAACCCCTAAGCATCACCAGATGCAGCCAAACACAACCACACAAAAAAACTGTTTAATGAAAAAGAGAAGACAGTTTTGGTCTTGAGTGCGTGTGGTTTCTGCTGTGTTTTGTTTTGCAACACCCAGCAGTGCTCAGGGGTCACTCCTGGCTCTGCACTCAGGAATCACTCCTGGTGGCCTTCCAGGTGCCTGGGATCAAACCCGGGTCAGCCGCATGCAAGGCAAACGCCCTCCTCGCTGTACTATTGCTCTGGTTCCTACAGTTTGTTCATACGTTCTGAAATTTCTGAACTCTATACTATACATATTCCCTAGTGTGTAGGTGGGCGGCAGATGATGACAAAAATATCGTAGAAAAAATTTAAATGTTTCACGGTCCTTGCACCTGAAACTCCAGCAGCACCTGTGAGATAGATTTTCCAGACACTTTCTGCCTAACTCATATTTGGTTTTGGTCTTTTTTGGGGGGTGGGGGGTCACAGTCGCTGATGCACAGGGGTTACTCCTGGCCACTCAGGAATTACTCCTGGCGGTGCTCGGGGGACCCTATGGGATGCTGGGAATTGAACCTGGATCGGCCGCGTGCAAGGCAAACGCCCTCCCCGCTGTACTATCGCTCCAGCCCCCGTGTCCGGTTTTAAGTCAAGAAGGACCATGGAGAGGGACAGCAGGGAAGGAAGCTGCAACCCGGGTTCAATCTCCCGCACCCCGGAGCGATCCCTGAGCTCACGGCCAGGAGTAAGCCCTGAGCGTCACTGGGTGTGGCCCAGAAACCAAAACAAACCCAAAATAAGCTAATAACCTAAATAAAGGGGAGATGTAAACATATTGGTGTGTCTTTTCAAGACCAGGGGCCCAGCTTGCTTACTCACTGTCCACTGGGAAGGGGCTGGAGCTGAGGGGCGACCGGGGTCCCCAAGCTGCCCAAACGAGGGGGACAACTGAACCTTGAGAGATGACTCAGGCCCGACAGACGGGAGGCCCCGAGCCTTCAGATCAGCGGAACCTACGAACTTCCCCGGGCTCATCTCCCCGGGACAGACCCTCCTGGCTGGCGTCAGCAGCACGCCTGGGCAGCCCCCGTCCCGTTGCTGGGTCCATTTCCCCAGTGCCCCGTGGCTGGGGCCAGGCCGTGACATCCGGACAGCGGTTTGGGGAGCACGGGGGTCTGTGGAGAAAGGAGCTCCTTTTAAAAAAAAAGGTATTTTGGGATTTAGGGCCATACCCAGCGATGCTCAGGGGGTCCTCCTGGCTCTGCACTCAGGAATCACTCCTGGCGGTGCTCAGGGGACCCTATGGGATGCTGGGGATCGAACCCCCGGATCAGCCGCGTGCCAGGCAAGTGCCCTCCCCGTGGTACCGTCACTCCAGTACCTAAAGGTCCCTTCACTCGCTCACTGTCCCCGGGCCCGTGGGACCGCGGGCTGCCTCTGCAGGCAGCAGGGGAAGCCCAGGAAAGACTCCGGGAACAGCAGAAGTGAGAGACGGAAACTCCCCTGGGATAAACCACTGGGCCGGGCCGCGAGGGGGGCAGTGAAGGCGCTGGCCGCACACGAGCTCACCCGGGCGGGCGCTCCAGGTCTGGGTGCCCGAGCACCACCAGGCGTGATCCCGGGCACACAGCCAACGAGGAGCCTCAAGCACTGCACGGGGGCGGGGGGTCGGGCCAGAGGAAAAAGACCCACGTAGCCCCCACCCCCACCCTCCAGAACACACCCGCCCCTGCTCCGTGCGTGACAATACTTCCTCCGTTCCCCCGGAGCACTGACCGGGAGGATGGGCACTCGCTGGAGCCTGAGTGGGAACAAACACTGAAAAGGGGCCATGGGTGCAAATGCCGGGGCCACCTCCAGGCGGGAAGGGGCGTTTCTGCGGGCAGAGGACGGGCAGGGGCGGGAGAGCAGAGCAGAGCGGGCTGGGAGAGGGGTGCGAGGCAGGGAGGCCGAGGCAGGACAGGAGCTGGGTGCAGGGAGAAACGGGGGTCCAGACAGCGAAGGGCAGACGCAGACGCAGATGGGCCGCTCCGTCGGGCCTGAGCCCCCCGCCGGCGGTCAGGACATGGGACGGCTCGGGGCTGGGGGGCGTAATCGGAGCCAATCCGAGGAGTTGCTGAGTGACTTTGGGAGGGTTAGGAGGATAATCTAATTCTGAACGTGAGTGTGTGTGTGTGTGTGTGTGAGAGAGAGAGAGAGAGAGAGAGAGAGACAGAGAGAGACAGAGACAGAGACAGAGACAGAGAGACAGAGAGACAGAGAGAGATCGGTCATTACCACTATGAAATCTTCTTTTTTTTTTAAGTCTGCAATTTATTTTTTGAAGTCTGCTTTTTTTTTTTTCTTTTTGCTTTCTGGGTCACACCCAGCATTGCACAGGGGTCACTCCTGGCTCTGCACTCAGGAATTACTCCTGGCAGTACTTGGGGGACCATATGGGATGCTGGGAATCGAAGCCGGGTCAGCCGTGTGCAAGGCAAACACCCTCCCTGCTGTGCTATTGCTCCGGACCCTGCTATTTGTATTAAAGAAAGGAGCATGCTTCAAGAGCTCTATAGACCTGGGTTAAAGTTCTGACACTTTGGGGAGGGAGTCACATCCGGCAGTGCTCTGGGCTTACTCATGCCTCTGTGCTCGGGGATCACTCCTGGTAGGACTCTGCAAACTATATGGGATGCCAGGGACTGGACCCGTGTCAATGCATGCAAGGCAAGTGTCCTACCCACCGTACTGTCACTCTGGCCCCCATAAAAACAGAATTTTAAAATACCATTCTGGGGGCTGGAGCGATAGCACAGCAGGGAGGGCGTTTGCCTTGCATGTGGCCAACCCGGGTTCGATTCCCAGCATCCCATAGAGTCCCCCGAGCACCGCCAGGAGTAACCCCTGTGCATTGCCGGGTGTGGCCTGAAAAGCAAAGTAAATAAGTAAATAAAACTTTAAAAGTAAAATAAAATAACATACCATTCTGGGCCGTAGGGGCCCAGGTTTGACACCCGAGTGGTATAAAGAGGAAAAGGAAGAAACCAAGCTTGTGACGTCGATGCTCGACGTGAAACCCCCACAGAGAACTCAGCCGCTCACCGTCTCCAACACACGAACAGTCTCCAGACATCCCTCCCTCAGGAAAGGCAACAGAGCGGGCAGAGAGAGGCCTCGCTCGTAGATGAGCCGCCCGGCGTGACCATGCCAGGACCCCCTTACCCACCCCCCACAGCTCCAGTGAGTATCTCAGGAGGGTTGGGGGGAGGAAAGACGAGCGAACCCCAGAGCAGAGGAGACAGATGTCGTGTGAGATGACATTTTGCTTCCCTGGTCGTCAGGGAAATGGGAGAGTGAAGCCCAGCCAGGACTGGGGCCTTTGCGAAGCGGGGTGGCGGGGGAGGGGTCTTCCGGGGCCGGGAGGAGCCGCCTGGCCTGAACGTGGGACTTGGCATCACGGACCAACCAGGGCCGAGGCCCGGCGCCCCAGATTCAGCCCCGGGGAGCAAAGCTGAACAATGAGCCGTTGGCTGAGACAGTCTCGAGGAACGAGAAACCGCCAAGGGAAACTGTTTCCAAGGCCCCTGGCTGGGGCCGGCGGCCTCTATTCCTGTCCCGGGTGAGACGCGGGCGGGACACGCAGCTATTTCTGTGCGCATTCTACACATGCTTCTGGAATATACCGTAACTGGCAAGGGAGGGTGATTTACAGCTGTATGGTGGGGGGCGGGGTGCAGGGGGGGTCTCTGGGTAAGAGAAGCTTAAAAAGATCCCTGGAAGGGGGCTGGCATGATAGCACAACGGGTAGGGCGTTTGCCTTGCACACGGCCGGCCCGGGTTCGATTCCCAGAATCCCATATGGTCCCCTGAGCACCGCCAGGGGTGATTTCTGAGTGCAGAGCCAGGAGTGACCTCTGAGCATCACCAGGTGTGACCCAAAAAGCAAAAAAAAAAAAAAATCCCTGGAAGCTTCTGTCAACACGAGATCAAAAACCAAGACACAAGAGGCGGGAAGTCAATAGAGAAACCTATTACTCGAAGTACCGGACTATTACTTTCCCATGATTGATGTCCTTCCTGTCCGTCCCCATTGAAAACATAAAACGTTCTTCAGAAAATGGGTGTCACTCGATACTCAAGTATGGATTGATTATTGATTGCAAACAAGACTTCACACCTGGGGGGAATTTTTATATCTATAAATACACAATGTTTCATTTGTCACTGTCACTGTCATCCCGTTGCTCATCGATTTGCTCACGTGGGCGCCACTCATGTCTCCATTCATCCCTGTCGCGTTCAGGGTCACCCATTATTGTTACTGTTTTTGGCATATCGAGTACGCCACGGGGAGCTTGCCAGGCTCTGCCGTGCAAGATTCTGCATCGCTCTCTTCCGGGAGCTTTGTTTTACAGTCGCGGGGGGGGGGGGGGCGGCGGCAGTTTGTGGGTGTAGCTGCCAAGCTACTGGAAAATGAGTGATCTGGGTGGAGGAGGCCCAGTCCCGATCCGAACAGGCTTGGAGCACTCAGTCATGGGTCCCAAATACCTGGGTTTCTCTGTTGGTTCCTCTCCACACACTCGGACAAGCCTCATGCATGAAGGAACTGACAGTTTCATTTATACCATAGAAAAATAATTTATATCTCAAAATATAAATTAAAATGCTAAAAAATCAAATGCATAAGATATTTTAAAAAATAAAATACCTAAATATATATATAAACTATCCATCACTGATATTTGCTAAATGCCAATATATATGCATATCACAACTGGAATATCACAGGATTATATAAGCTAATTTCCCTCTAAGAAAATATTTACGGGGGGGGTGTGTGTGGCTGGAGTGATAGCACAGCGGGTAGGGTTTCTGCCTTGCACATGACCAACCTGGGTGGTTCAATTCCCAGCATCCCATATAGTCCCCCGAGCACCACCAGGAGTAATTCCTGAGTGCAGAGCCAGGAGTAACCCCTGTGCAAGGCCAGGTGTGACCCAAAAAGAAAAAAAAAAAAAGGAACAAAGAAACAAAGAAAATATTTACAGGGCCAGGAAGAAAGCTCAAAGGCCTACTGTGTATTCTTTCTCTACACAGTCCCGGGTCTGCTTTGTGTCTGTTTGGGGGCCACACCCCGTGGTGCTCAGGGCTGACCCCTGGCAGGTGCAGGGGGGCTACCTGGGGTGCTGGGGATTGAACCCAGGCAAGTGAACTACCCACTGAACCATCTCTCTGGCTCCCGAACCAGAGTCCCAGGCTTGACCAGGCTCCTCACATCCCGGACCACTGCCAGGTATGGCCAGCACAGCCCCTCCTGGAAATACAGCCGCCACTATCTCTACCCATCCAGGTTAAGGAAACACGAAATACCACCTTAAGCAGCGTGCACCATCTATGCCAAAATCTCTGTTTACTACTGAAACATTTTTGGGGACGCGTGCTACGTGCCACAGAAGCAAACAGAAACCCCAGTTCTCTGTTCCGGTGTGGAGTGCACAGAGAGACTCACTCCGGGCCGGAGACACAGCCCGGGGGGAGGGCGCTGGCCTTGCACCTGACCGACCCAGCTTCGATCCCGGCATCCCAGAGGGTCCCCTAAGCTCACCGGGAGGGATCCCTGAGCATCACTGGGTGTGGCCCCAAACAATCCCAACAAACCCAAACAAAAAGATTCCAAATGAACTCGACCACACCCCGGGAGAGGCCCTACCCCCTGGGTGGGGGCTTCCCGGCAGCCCACCTGACCCTTCCCCTTTGAAGCGTTTCACCAACAACAGGACAGAAGCCAGGTGGAGCGGAGCCCGGTCACGCCCGCTGCCCCTCTGCTCCAGGAGACAATGTCCCCCGCCCGGGGCCCGTGGGGCCCGTGGGGCCCGACACACTGACCCCGACCCCTGACCCGGAGGATGGACCCAGGGCTGCAGCGAGGGTCCAGCGGGCGGTGCTGGCCTTATGGTCCCTGAGCACCCCAGCAGCGACTCCCGCACGCAGAGCCAGGGGTGGCCCCTGAGCACCACCAGGGGTGGCCCCAACCCTCCCCCCACAAAAAAGAAAAAAAAATGAGAGGAAGAGGCCAGAGAGACGGCACTGAGGGCGCTTGTCCTGCACGCAGCTGGCCCGGGTTCTGACCCCGACACGCCCCGGTGGCTCCCCCAAGCCCGCCAGGAGGGACCCCCTGAGCACAGAGCCAGGAGTAAGCCACACCCGAAGGACAAAAAGAAGGGCTGGAGCGACAGGATGGCAGGTAGGGCGCTGGCCTTGCACAGGGCCGACCCGGGTTCGATTTCTAAGAAGGCATTTGGGTAAGCAGAAGACGGGGCAGCTGCGCTGGCCACCCTGAGGCCCCGGGCTGGGTCCAGGGCTGCTTGTCTGAACCGTGCTGGCCTCGAATACACGCGGTGTAGGGTTCGAAGGCCACCGCCACCCCACAGACCACCTGCACAATCCCACCCCTAGAAGGTACCTGGGCCTCAGCACTCCACGGCTAAGGGTTTAAGAACATTGACGGGGGGCGGGGGGGGGGGCGAGGAGGGAGGGGGAGGGCACAGGAGGAGAGGGGAGGGGAGGGGAGGGGGAGGGAGGGAAGGAGAGAGGCAGGGAGGGGAAGGAAGCAGGAGTGGAGGGAATGGGGGAGGGACTGGGGAAAGGAGAAGAGGGGAGGGGAAGAGAGGGCAAAGGAGGGGAAGGGCAAGGAGAGGAGGGAGGGGAAGGGCTGCTTTGCCAAAGTTGTTGGCAAAACATGTGCAAAAGCCGAGTGGGTGGCCCCCTCGAACCCTAGGACAAGCTCCTCCTTGGCCAGAGGGCGGTCACTCGGAATAACTGAAAGCCCCGCCCCCGGCAACAGCACAGCAGGGAGGGTGCTTGCCTTGCACGCGGCTGACCCGGGTTCGATCTCCGGCATCCCCCGGGGTCCCCGGAGCACCGCCGCCACCCCTGATTCCTGAGTCCAGAGCCAGGCGGAGCCCCTGAGCATCGCTGGGTGTGACCCAAAATGCCCCAAAGAGAAAGAAACACCAGCCCCGCCGAGAAAACCATCGCCAACTGCATGCCTGGCACTCGGGCTGCCCAGTTGGTGCCCGGAAACCCGGGCCCTGAGCTGAGCCATGCCGGGACCCAGACAAGCAGACAGGCTCTCTCGCCCCCTCCCAGGGCAGAAACCCCAGGGGCCGGGTCAGGCACAACAGACCACTCTCCCTCCCACCGCTCCTTCTTGGTTGGGGTCACACCTGGCGATGCCCAGGGGCTCCTCCTGGCTCTGCGCTCAGGCATCACTCCTGGTGGGCTCGGGGGACCCTCTGGGACGCCGGGGACCAAACCCGGGTCGGACGCATGCAAGGCAAACGCCCTCCCTGCCCTCCTGCCCTCCGTCACTCCAGCCCCTGGCGACTTTTTGCTGTCACTGACCCATATCCTGGGGCTCTTGTTTCCGTGGGGGTTTTGGTTTGGGGGACGTATCCTGCAGTGCTCGGGGCCTACTCCTGGCTTGGTGACACGGAGTCGCTCCCAGCTGTGGGGGGGTGGTGGTCATTCAATGCCGGGGCCACTCCTGGTCTCCCAGTAGCAAATCGCACCTCCGGCCCTGGGCGGATGGCCCGGACGCCTGCAGTTTAGTCGCGTCCCCCAAGCTCCCTGTCCACTCCACCTGCCGTGGCCTCGAGCAGGAAACACACAGAGTAGAACCTTCAGAGCTAACGAGAGGCGACCCCAGAGCCCGGCACCCGGAGGCCTGGCTGGCTCCCGACACCCCCAGGTGCCCTGGGTGCCCCACGACGCCCCTCCCCCACCCCGTGTATTAGCATTCTCCCCCACCCAGGTTGCACGTTTCCTTGGGGTGGAGCCAGGACCCCCGCTGACCCCGCTGACCCCCGCTGGCCCCCGCTGGCTCAGCCCCGATGCCCTCAGGAGACACCAGCCACGGCACACCCTGGGGGATGGACCCACCCGGGGGGCTGCATCCCGGCTTCGGGGGCGAGGTCAGGCGCTGGAGCATCGTGGGTTTTGCTCAGCGAGGGGGTCTCGCGTGTGTCCCCGCTCCCCCGGGCCCCTGCTCAGGGTCCCAGGAGCAGTTCCTTCCCCTCCACTTCCTTCCCCTGCAGCCCCTGCGGCCCCGACAGTCGCACCTTCTGCACAGTCTGCTGGGGCGTGAGAACTCGTTGCTCTCTGGTTGGCTGGTTGGTTTTGGGGGGCACACCTGGAGCTCCTGCCAGCTCTGTGCTCGGGGACCCCTCCTGGCGGTGCCTGGAGGACCCTGCGCTACCGAGTATCCACCTGCACCAGGTGCTCGCAGCCGGAGTGCTCAGCGCCTTCTCCCACTGAGCGCCACCCCCCAGTGCTCTGCAGACGGGGGTCTCTCCACCAGGGGACAAGCAGCCGGCGGGGGGCCTCTGAGTCTGGCCCTGATGCACGAGGACTCGGAAGTGTCCCTGCCAGCTCTGAGGGGACCCAGGGTCAATCCCGGCATCCCACAGGGTCCCCCAGCGGCACCAGGAGTGGCCCCGAGCGCAGGGCCAGGAGGGAGCCCTGAACGCCAGGGGGTGGCCCGAAAGCAGGCAGTCCTGGGGGTGGCTGATGCCGAGCCTCCCTTCCGGGCCCCGAGCACTGACGGGTATGGCTCCCAGGGCGGGAAAACAAATCTTCTTCCTGATGTAGCTGTCTTCTTTTTTCCAAGAAGTAACCATGGGGCCAGAGCGATAGCACAGCGGGGAGGGCGTTTGCCCTGCACGCGGCCGACCCGGGTTCGATCCCCGGCATCCCATATGGTCCCCTGAGCACCGCCAGGAGTAATTCCTGAGTGCAAAGCCAGGAGTAACCCCTGAGCATCGCTGGTGTGACCCAAAAAGCAAAAAAAAAAACCAAGAATGACCCCTGAGTGCAGAGCCAGGAGTAAGCCCTGAGCACCGGGGAGTGAGGCCAAAACATGAAGAGAAGCAACTATTTTCAGTAACAAACAATTAAAGTGCTGTGTAAGAAGTCCCCGGGAAAGGCCCCTGGGAAAGGCCACGTTTCCTCAAATGAAGGAAACTTTCTCCTGGATAGCCCTTTCGGCAACGCCGGGCGTTTGTGAGAGAAAGTGATTAATAAAACTGCATTAAGCAGGGGACGCTGGGACGGCAGTGCCATGGAAGGACGTGGCTAACTTGGGTTCCAGCCCCGGCATCCCACAGGGCCCCCCGAGCACCGCCAGGAGTGATTTCTGAGCACAGAGCCAAGAGTAGCCCCCGAGCATCGAGCATCGGCAGGTGTGGCCTAAAAAGCCAAAACAAACAAACAAACAAACAAAAACAAAAGAGCGATTCCTCAGTGCAGAGCCAGGAGCCAGCCCTGAGCATCTCTGGGTGTGACCCCCAAAAGCAATAAATAAATAAATTTAAAAGATTCGTTAACCAAAGCCTGGAGGCTTTGTGAACAATAAATAATTATGAATAATGGATAAATAACAAATAAATAATTATGAACGACTGGGCGTGCCAGCAGTGGCAGACACACTCCGCAGTGCCCGCCAAGGCAGCATAAACCAGCACAGACCCCAGGACTTCCCGAGTCTGACGTATGTTCACACGCCACGGACGAGGCCTCCTTAGTTGCACCGAGGGTCCACACCCCCAGGCCCAGGGCGGCAGCACAGCGGGGGAGGGGGGGCGTTTGCCTTGCGTGTGGCTGGCCCAGATTCGGTCCCTGGCCTCCCGGTAGCAGTTCCCGAGCACAGAGCCAGGAGTCGGCCCTGAGCGCCACTGGCTGTGACCCTCCTCCTGGGCAGGGCGGGCGCCCAGCACTCCCGGGCGTGGCCAGGGAAACCCTCCCTGACTGGGCTTGGCCGCAGGTTCTAAGGGGGCGGGTGCTGGCGCTCCTGCTCCCTCCCACTGGGACGGCACCTGGGGGCTGTTTCCTGTGGGGGCGGCCCTCAAGGTGGGCGGCCCCAGGAACCCGCGCGACAGAAACGTCCCAGCACTGTGGCAGGTGCGAGGCCCCGGCGAGAGCGGAGGAAATGACCCCGGCCGGAGTGGCCCCAGCAAGCGGCCGTGCGTGCCCCCAGCTAAGAGGGTCCGACTCAACGCCCCGTTCCCAGATGGTTCCCCTGAGCCCGCCAGGAGTGATGCCTGAGCACCGAGCCAGGAGTCAGCCCTGAGCAGCACTGGGTGTGGCCCAAAACACAAAAAGACAAAAGAGACAGAGAGGGAGAGAGAGGGAGGGGGGAGGGGGGAGAGAGGGAGGGGGAGAGGGAGAGGGAGAGAGAAGGATGAGGGGGAAAGGGGGGAGAGAGGGAAAGGAGAGAGGGAGAGAGAGGGGGGAGAGAGGGAAGGGAGGGGGAGGGGGAGGGGGAGAGAGAAGGAGAGAGAGGGGGAGGGGGGAGAGAGAGGGAGGGGGAGAGGGAGAGAGAAGGATGAGGGGGAAAGGGAGAAAAGGGGGAGGGGAGAGAGGGAGGGAGGGGTAGAGGGTGGAGAGAGGGAGGGGGGAGAGGGGGGAGAGAGGGAGAGGGAGGGGAGAGAAAGAGTGGAGGGGGGGGAAAGAAAGTGGAGGGAGTGGGTAGAGGGAGACGGGGGAGGGGGAGAGGGTGGAGAGAGGGAGGGGGGAGAGGGAGACGGGGGAGGGGGAGAGAGGGAGGGGAGGGGAGAGAGGGAGGGGGGAGAGGGAGGGAGGGGGAGGGGGAGAGGGAGAGAGGGATGAGGGGTAGAGGGTGGAGAGAGGGAGGGGAGAGAGGGAGGGGGGAGAGGGAGGGAGGGGGAGGGGGAGAGAGGGAGGGGGAGGGGTCCGGAGAGAGGATGCTGAGAGTGGAAACAATGGACTCTGACTCAGCAGGGAAAAGGGGGAAATCCTGCCGCTGTGACACCCGGGAACCCAAGGGCGTGGGTGACACAGACGAGCACTGGCCGATGTCACTGGCAGAGGCCAAGAGCTGAGCTCGGAGAAATGAGCAACCAGGAGCAGGGCACGGGGTACGGGAGGGGGCGGCGGGGGCGGGGGGAGGGGCCTGTGCGTCAAGGGCCCTTCTGAGCCCTGGGCACCGGTGTACAGCAGAGCCGCGCTGTGACCCTGAGTGCCGGGCCGGGGTTGGCCCCTGAGCACCGCTGGATGTGGCCCCCAGCCCTCCCCCCAAAAAATAATTCAGGATTATATTGGCAGATCTTTATTTTTAATTTTGTTTTTTCTTTTGGGGTCACACCCGGCGATGCACAGGGGTCACTCCTGGCTCTGCACTCAGCAATCACCCCTGGCGGTGCTCAGGGGACCCTATGGGATGCTGGGAATTGAACCGGGTCGGCCGCGTGCAAGGCAAACGCCCTCCCCGCTGTGCTATCGCTCCAGCCCCTATTTTTAAATTTTTTGTTAGTGAATCGCCGTGAGGTAGTTACAGACTCACGACGCGGGCAGCTCTGACGTGTTCTCACCACACGAAAAGGAAACGGAACTCTGAGAAACAGAGGCTGGGCTGACGGGCGGTGGTGACAGTCGGCGGCGTGTGCCTGCACTGGTCAACGCTTCACGTACCAAGTTCCAGGCTGCTCGTCAGCTGGGTCGCGACAGTGTGGGTGCGGGGTGCGGGCGGGACAGAACACGGCTGAGCCGCGCGGGGTGAATTGCAACAAACTGAGAATCTGAGAATCGTAAGCCTGGAAGACGGGAAGGAGGGTTTTCCGCTCAAGTGAGCGACAGTTCAGGGCTGGAGCGACAGCACAGCGGGGAGGGCGTTTGCCTTGCACGCGGCCGACCCAGGTTCGGTCCCCGGCATCCCATAGTCCCCCGAGCACCGCCAGGAGTGACTCCTGAGTGCAGAGCCAGGGGCAACCCCTGAACAACGCCGGGTGTGACCGAAAAGCAAAAAAAAAAAAAAGTGAGCAACAATTCTCTGTTGCTAACAGGAAATAGTAAAGTCACAGAGGATCCAAGAAGGCCCGAGACAGCCCGGGGAGGAAGGGCCTGCGGCACACCAGGGGACCAGACGGGATGCGGGGATCAACCAGGCTCACCGAGTGCAGGGCAAGGCGCGCTACCCACTGGGCTATCACTCCGGCCCCTCAGCTCACCCAGGTTCGATCCCCTGCACAGCCCAGCCAGAGTGACCCCTGAGCACTGCGGGGTGGGGCTGGGTAAAACCCACTGGGGCCAGGGGGAGAAGCAATCAGCTTGTTCTGGTTTTCTACACATCAAAAGCCCGACTCAAAATCCGAGTCCTCTCTCTGGAATAAACCAGCAAGCAGGTGACGTTAGTTTCAGGAAAAGTCTCTTAATACCTGGTCGTGATTATGGAGTTCTGCGCGAGGGAGGGCGGTTCTCTGGCTTGTTTTTGGGGCAACATCCAGTGGTGCTTGGGGTTTACTCCTGGCGGGGCCCAGGGGCCCTACTGGGAGCCAGGGATGGAGCCTGGGTTGTCGCATGCGAGACAAACGCCCTCCTCGCTGGACTATGCCCTGACCTCCTCGTCACGATTCTGGAGCGAAGATACAGCCACAGAGTCATTTAAGGAAGTATGACGGGGCCGAGGATTTAATCACAAGACGGGCACCTTCAGCCCTGTGCTATCTCGCCATCCACCTCTAAGGCCCCTTACCCCTCCCTCCCTCCCTCCCTCCTCCTCTCTCTGTCTCTCTCTCTCATTTATCTATTTATATTTTTCTGAAGCAAGAAAGTTTTCGTGAGACCTGTCTAGGAAGGCCGAGCGGCAGCACGGGAGGGCAGAGGGCCTGTTTACTTTCCTCGCGTTTCTCTGCTTCTTCCACTCCGGACAACCTCGTGTTCTCTCTCTCAAACACTCTTCCTCTTTCTCTCCCCTCGGGTTTCTTTTTTTTGGGGGGTGGAATCACACCCAGCAATGCTCAGGGGTCACTCCTGGCTCTGCACTCAGGGATCACGCCTGGCGGAGCTCGTGGGACCCTAGGGGACCCTGTGGGATGCCAGGGATCGAACCCGGGTCTGGTGCCAGCAGGCAAGTGCCCTCCCCACTGTGCTATTGCCCCTCTCGCCTCAAACACCACCACATGCTGAGGGGCCTGGGGCCGGCACAGCTCTGCAGGTGGGGGTCTCGGGTTCCATCCCCGGCACCCCCTGAGCACTCCCCCCCCAACAACAACAACAAAACCCCCAACGGCTCCAAGGCCTCAGAGCCAGCACCCCGGGTTGCTGATCTGGAGAGGAGCCAGGCGCCAGCTGAGCTAAGGTCAACGGCAAATAGCAGCGTGAGCGCCAGCTGTGATGGCCCGAGCAGATTAGGGGGCCGGCAGGCAGGACCGTCTGCGCCTCCGCCCACGGCGGGAGGGGGCCCTCGGGGGTGGGGGGGGCACATCCCACTCTAAGGCCCTCTGCTGTGGTTTTCTGTTTGGGGGCCACACCTGAGGTGCTTAAGGGTAACTAACTCCTGGCGGGCCTGGGGGATGCCGGGGATCGAACCCGGGCCGGCTGCGAGCAAGGCCACCGCCCTCCCCGCTGGACTGTCGCGTCTCGGGCCCACGGAGCCTGTGTTGTTACTGAGATCAACTAAGTCACCACGAGACCGCTCCCCGGAAAACAATGTCCGACGGCAGGCAGGCCCTGGTCTACCCGACGGCACGGCACAGCCGAGGGGCCGCTCGGGAGACGGGCCTGGTCGGTGGTGGAGAGGACGGCAGCGGTTCTAGAAACTTCGCACCCAGTGAACCTGAATCGAACCTCCGAGGCTCGGGGCCCTGCGCTCGGTCTGTGGACGGGAGTTGCAACACCGGTAAACTGAGGGATGTTGAGAGCCAAGCTAAGGACTGTGGCTTTTAAAAACGGTGACCAAGGAGTTGTTTTTGGTCACATGCTGTAATTACAGGATGTTATAAAAAGTCAGGCTCGGGCTGGGATGTGGTTGAGCCGGGAGAGCAACCCGACGGCAGGAGTGGGAGGAGTGGGGGCCAGGTTCCTGCACACACACCACAAAGAGAGAGAGAGAGAGTGAGAGGAAGGAAGGAAGGAAGGAAGGAAGGAAGGAAGGAAGGAAGGAAGGAAGGAAGGAAGGAAGGGAGAGAGAGAGAAAGAAGAAAGAAAGAAGAAGAAAGAAAGAAAGAAAGAAAGAAAGAAAGAAAGAAAGAAAGAAAGAAAGAAAGAAAGAAAGAAAGAAAGAAAGAAAGAAAAGGAAGAAGGAAAGAAGGAAAGGAGAGAAAGAGAGTGACAGAGACAGAGAGGGAGGGAGGGAGGGAGGAAGGAAGGAAGGAAGGAAGGAAGGAAGGAAGGAAGGAAGGAAGGAAGGAAGGAAGGAAGGAAGGAAGGAAGGAAGGAAGAAGGAAGGCGGGCTGGAGCGATAGCACAGCGGGTAGGGCGTTTGCCTTGCATGCGGCCAACCTGGGTTCGATTCCCAGCATCCCATATGGTCCCCTGAGCACCGCCAGGAGTAATTCCTGAGTGCAGAGCCAGGAGTGACCCCTGAGCATCACCGGGTGTGACCCAAAAACGAGAAAAAAAAAAAGAAAAGGAAAGAAAGAGAGCGAAAGAGAAAGCAAGCCAGAGTCCCCCCTCCCTGTGCGCTGCAGGGCCATCGCCGGCTAAACCTGGTCCGAGCAGCCTCCCAGCTGACCCGGTGGGAAACGATTCCCAATTAATTCTTTGTGCTCCGTTTACTGCCGGGGGTGTATTCTGAAACACCACCTCAGAGACCCCTGGAACCTGTTTTGCAACAGGAGCCCTGAGCCGGTCATTAAGGAGACTTCAAACGCAGCCTGGCCGGCCTTTAATTACCCGGAGCGGCCAGCGCCCGCCGCCCGGGCCCTGGAGATCAATAGTTTTACACGCGTTCACAAGGCGCTCTGGACCCTCCCACGGAAGGGGCTCCTCACCGCGGGGGCTCCGGCCTCCTTCCCTCCCGGCCCTGGCGGCGGGGAAGCTTCCGGGACGCGAGCGGCACCGGCTCCCAGCAAACCGCTCCGTGCTCCCCCCCCCCCCCCCCCCCCCCCCCGCAGGTCCCAGAGCCGGAGTCTCCCCCTGCCCTGGGGACAAACCCGGGCGCGTCGAAGGTCGCCTCTGCCCCGGCGCCCCGCAAACGCCCCGTTTGCATTTGGTACCTGTGGACCCGCTGGCTCTGGGCATTCTGTGGGACCCCCCCCAACACGTGGCTCTGGCTGTCACGTGGCCTCACGCTCGCTCGTGGTGGAGCCCGGGCAGGGGACGGGACTTTGCTCCCGGTGTCCTGACCCCCCCCACCCCCCCCACCGCCTCGCAGAGGACCGGGCCCGCCCCCATTCCCGCTGTACTGTCACTCGGACCCTCATTCTCCTTATTGCGAAGGAGGAAACGGCGGGACCACACGGCAACTCTTCCCGGTTTGGTTTCTGCATTATTGTTTGGGGCCACACCCCGCCGTGCTCTGGGGCCACTCGCGGCGTGCTGGGCACTGGACCCGGAGTGCCGGCCGGCCGGGCCCGAGCTCTGCCCTCTGAGCCGCGTCCTGCTCTCGCGTTGACCGTTTCGGGGGAACTGCTCCCCGCGCAGCTCTCCAGAGCGGCTGAATCATTTTCCCCTTTTTTTTTTCTTTTCTGAGGGGGGACATTCCCGGCGACGCTCAGGGCTCACTCCTGGCTCTGTGCTCAGGGGTTGCTCCCGGAGGGGCTCAGGGGGCCCCATGGGTGCCGGGGATCAAACCGGGGTCGGCCGCGTGCAAGGCAAGCACCGTCCCCGCCGTGCTGTCTCGCTGAGTCCTTAGGCTGAAATGCACTGGGGGGCCGGAGAGGCAGGTCAGCAGGGAGGGTGCCTGCCTGGCACGCAGCTGACCCAGTTTAGTCCCCACCACCCTGCAGGATCCCCAAGCCCCCCCGGACTTAGTCCTGACACAGAGGCAGGAGTAAGCCCTGAGCACTGCCAGGTGCAGCCAAAAACAGAGACAAAAATACAATTTTATTTTGGTTTCCGGGGCGCCCTGAGAGGGGCTGGGGGCCAGCTCCGGGTTACTGCTCAGGGCGGCTCTCCACAGTGCTCCAGGGACCGCGTGGTGCCAGGGGCTGAACCCGGGCCCCCCCCCCCACCCGCCTGCCAGGCACGGGGCCCTTGTGGCAAATTTTTTTTTTTTTTTTTTTTTTTTGCTTTTTGGGTCACACCCGGCGATGCACAGGGGTTACTCCTGGCTCTGCACTCAGGAATTACCCCTGGCGGTGCTCAGGGGACCATATGGGATGCCGGGGATCGAACCCGGGTCGGCCGCGTGCAAGGCAAATGCCCTACCCGCTGTGCTATCGCTCCAGCCCCAGCCTTGTGGCAAATATTAATTTCCACGGGCCGGACCTGGTACTGCCCTGCGGGACGGCGGCCTGGCGCTGCCCCGGGGCCACACTCCCGAGGTGCCCGGCTCCCGCACCGGGACAAGCTCATTCCTAGCAACGCGCCGGCTCTTGGGCCACGTTATCCGGAGCCGGGCCGGGCAGGAGGGGCTGCCCAGAGGGAGAGGCCACACGCAGCGCGGGCCGGGCACTGCAGTCTCGGCCGGCTGCGCTGCCAAACTCGGTGTTCTGGAGAGGCGAGAAGCGACTCCTCCTTCCCCGGGCCGCCAGGGGCACCCCCTTCCCGAGAGGAAGTCGCCGCGCCACTGGGCACCCCAACGGCTGGCCGCAGGCAGGCCCTGTGGCGCCCGCGGATGGTGAATGAGGATTGGGTCGGGCTGGGTCTGCAGAGCCGGGATGGAACCCGGGGCCCAAGCCCGCGGCTCTGTATTTGGGGGCATCCCGTGCTCGGTGCTCACACCTGGGGGTGCTGGGCGGCCATACGTGATGCCAAGAACTGAACTGGGGTCAGCGGGATGCCAGGCCAGCACCTCACCCCTAAACCGTGTCTCTAGCCTCGACGTGCTTTTATTGGGGGGAGGGTTAGACCGGGGTTGGCCCTGTGGGAGCCAGAGCCCTGCTGAGGGTCCTACACTGCTCTGGGCCCTGTTCTTGCTGTGTTTCTTGGGGTGCCCTTGGCCGCGCAAAGGCTTCCTCCTGGCCCTGCCCTCAGGGGTCACTCCTGGCGGGTGAGGGGTGACCCTATGAGGCGCTGGGGATTGAACCCGGGGCCGCCTCTAGCTAAGGTCGCCAGCAAGCCCTGCCCACTGTACTCACCCTCCGGCTCGATACACTATTCTTAGCAGGAAAATACGAGGAAAACCATCTCCCCGACTAAAAATGCATTCATTTCTTTTAGTCATTTCTAAATGGGGTCCCTCTCTGGGTGGTGCTCGGGCCACTGTCCGCAGTGCTCAGGGGACGTACCAGGAAGAGCGGGGACGGGAACCCGGAGTTCCTGCATGCAAGGCTGCGCCCCGGGCCCTTGGCGCCATCGCTCGGGCCCCCACACAAGCCTGGATCCACCTGGCCCTGGATTTTACGCCGTTACTCCGGAAGCATCTGTGGTCAGGTTAAGGCGGAGGCAGGTGGGGCTGGAGGCATAGCACAGCGGGGAGGGCGTTTGCCCTGCACACGGCCGACCCGGGTTCGATTCCCAGCATCCCATAGGGTCCCCCCCGAGCACCGCCAGGGGTGATTCCTGAGTGCAGAGCCAGGAGTGACCCCTGAGCATCTCCGGGTGTGACCCAAAAAGCAAAAATTAAATAAATAAATAATTTAAAAAGACGGAGGCAGGTAAGAAAAGAAGCAACACCCAAGATGTTGTACGTGACGAAACCGCGCACAGCCAAGGCTGGACCTGTCACATTAGCACTGTGGTTACAGGTGACAGCGCAGGCTCTCTGCAAGAATGCAAGGGGCGCAGCTGACAGCGGCGGCCCCGGGGTGAGGACAGAGTGGGGAGAACGAGCCGTGCAAACAAGGAGTGCGGATGTACAGAAACAAACCAGAAATAAATCGTGTGGGATTTTTTTTTTGAGGGGGGGGTGGCAGGAGGGTACCTGGGGACTCTGGTGGTGGGAAACGTTCACTGGTGGAGGGACAGTGCTGGGACACCGTGTGACTGAAACCCAGCCTGAGCGACTCTCTAGCTGCGTATCGCACGGGGATTCAATTCAAAAATAAATATATGACTTTTGTTTCCCTCTTTGGGTCATAGCCAGTGATGCTCAGGGGTCACTCCTGGCTCTGCACTCAGGAATTACTCCTGGTGGGGCTGGGGGGGGGACCCTATGGGATGCTGGGAATCGAACCCGGGTCAGCCGTGTGCAAGGCAAACGCCCTCCCCGCTGTTCTATCGCTCCGGCCCCAAATCTCTGAATTTTTAAAACATAAACCAATTGTGTCTGGAAGTCCTGACGCTGCCCCGTGCTTCTTTCACAGCGGCCAACACCCCCCCACCCTGGCCCGGAGTTCACCATCCAAGGGCACAACCCCAAAACAAAGTCCAGACAGGAAGGGACAGGAAGGGGAAAGAGGCAGGACGGAGCCGGGCCAGGCCATTCCCGGCCGAGGGCAAGGCCG
Organism: Sorex araneus; assembly: GCF_027595985.1. NCBI lineage: Eukaryota > Metazoa > Chordata > Mammalia > Eulipotyphla > Soricidae > Sorex > Sorex araneus. The sequence continues at coordinate 3,475,461 of NC_073302.1, read as the reverse complement.
GGCCAGCACGCGGCTGCGCTGGACGCGGGGGGCGGCTGCGCTGGGCGCGGGGGCGGGCTGCACTGGACGCGGGGGGGGGGGGGGCTGCACTGGACGCGGGGGGGGGGGCGGCTGCGCTGGACGCGGGAGCGGGCTGTCACCGTCAGTCTCAGCCACGCTGAGCCGCCCCCCTCGTGTTCAGGGCCAGCTGCAGCCCCCGGGAAGGCCCTTCAGCCTGGGTATCACGCACTTCCCGCCCCCCCTCCGTCAGCAAACCCCCAGGTCCCCGCAGTCCCCGAGGCCCTGGTGGACAGGGCCTGGTGGCCACGACAAGGCCGCCCCGGTTAACAGGGCGGCGCCCTGCACTAAGGTGATACCCTGGTGCCCCGGGTGAGTCGGGGCAGAGGGGAAGCGGGGGGGGGGGGGGAGGGAGGGGACGGGGGGGAGGGGGCTCCTGCCCCTCCACCAAGTATCTCGACACTCTCATGGCTTCTTCTGCAGACTCCTGCACGCCGATGCGTAAGGGAGCCGGGGAGACGGGGGAACAGGTGGAGGGGGACGACTCCGTGCCACATGAGGTCCCCACCCGCCGTCCCAGCCCCGTTAGTCAAAAAGGGTTTTGCGGGGCTGGAGCGATAGCACAGCGGGGAGGGCGTTTGCCTTGCACGCAGCCGATGTGTGTTCGATTCCCGGCATCCCATTGGTCCCCCGAGCACCGCCAGGAGTAATTCCTGAGTGCAGAGCCAGGAGTAACCCCTGAGCATTGCCCCCCCCAAAAAAAAAACAGGGCCGGAAGAATAGTACAGCGGGGAGGGCATTTGCCTTGCACACAGCCAATGTGGGTTCGATCCCCGGCATCCCATATGGTCCCCCAAGCACTGCCAGAAGCAATTCCTGAGTGCAAAGCCAGGAGTAACCCCTGAGCATCACTGGGTGTGACCAAAAAAGAAAAAAGAAAAAGGGTTTTGCGGGGCTGGAGCGATAGCACAGCGGGGAGGGCATTTGCTTTGCACGCGGCCAACCCGGGTCCGAATCCCAGTATCCCATATGGTCCCCTGAGCACCGCCAGGAGTGATTCCTGAGTGCAGAGCCAGGAGTAACCCCTATGCATTGCTGGTGTGACCCAAAAAGCAAAAAAAAAAAAAAAAAAAAAAGGAGTTTTGCTCCCTCTTGGGGGCCACACAAGGCCATGGCCAGGAGTAACCGGGCTCCTGCGTGCGAGGGCTGCCCCCGCCCTTGGCGCCATCTCCCTGGCCCCGGACAAGCATTTTTTCGGAGCAAAACAGTCCCCGATATTTCTGCCCATGGAGCCACACCCAAGGCACGGACATCGGCAAAGCCGCGTGACCCTGGGCCCGTGCCACCGTGTGGATGACCGGACCTTCTGCAAAGCCATCGACATCACTGGCATCTCTTGGTGTGCACCTGCGGGAACCAGACGCAAGATTTCAGCACCCAGGGGCCAGGGCGACGGTGCAGCAGGGAAGGTGTTTGCCTTGCACGAGGCGGACCCGGGTTTGATCCCCGGCATCCCATATGCTCCCCTGAGCACTGCCAGGAGTGATTCCTGAGCAGGAAATAACCCCTGAGCATGGCTGGGTGTGACCCCAACACACACACACACACACACACACACACACACACACTCAAGACACGGACACCTCCTAGGACAGCTCTGCCCGTGGGTCCTGGGGCTGGGGCTCCTTTAGAAGGACAGCGGCCGACTGACCCAGGTCACGGGCTCTCGGGGTTAACCCCTCGGTCCCCGATACAATCCCCCTGACCAGGAGGTGCAAGTTCAGTTTCTCTGGGACAGGGACGGAGTCGAGAGGAAAACGCGCTGCCCCTCTGGGGGCCTGGACCCAGGGCCCTCTACCTCCCCGCTGGCCAGCACCCCTGTCCCAAGCCTGCGACGCCGGCACGGTGGTCACCCCATTTTACAGAGAGGAACCCAGGTCAGATGACTTGCCCGAGCCTCAGCTCTGGCTGCAGATGCGACTGTAGCCCGGGTCACGCGGACCACCCCAGAGCCAGGCAGGAAGGCAGGAGGAGACACTTCAGCGGGGGGGCAGCTCTGAGACGCGGAGGGAAGGGCGTGGGGCGGGGGGGCTGGACACCAGCTCCCGAGGCCTCCCCCCGAGCTGCAGCTCCCCACAAAGGCACAGGGCGTCTCTCCTCACTACTCACCACTACTCCAGCAACGTTGGGCTCAGGTGGGTTTCAGAGCGAGAACCGGCCAGGCATCGTGGGCAAGAGGGACAGAGAGACAGTACAGTGGGCAGGGCACCTGCCTTGCACACAGCAGACCCAGGTTCGATTCCCGGCATCCTGAGCACTGCCAGCAGTGATTCTTGAGCACAGAGCCAGGAGAAACCCCCGAGCATCGCCGGGTGTGGACCAAAAGCTATTTTAAAAAGGGCCAGAGCGACAGCACAGCGGGGAGGGCGTTTGCCTTGCACGCGGCCGACCCGAGTTCAATCCCCAGCATCCCACAGGGTCCCCCGAGCACCGCCAGGAGTGATTCCTGAGCGCAGAGCCAGGAGGAAGCCCTGGGCACCGCCAAGGTGTGGCCCCAAAACCAAACCCAAACAACACAGACACACCCTCTTCAGAGCGAAACATCTTGTGCCAAGACGCCTTAGAGCAGGCTCAGTTTAAAGCAGCTTTTTCCTCTAATAAATCTGGAGGCCTGGGCTCCTGTTCCTCCGTTTCCTGTTCCGTCATCTTCGGAGGCAGCCGGTGAAGACCTTGAGCCGTTTCCCAACTCTCCTGCTTCCCATCCAAGGGGACGCTCAGAGCGACAGCCCCTTCTCTTCCTAGGGACATACATTTTCTGGTTGTCCTGTTTGCTTGGGGGCCACTCAGCAGTGTCCAAGGCTGACTCCCGGCTCTGCATTCAGGAATCGCTCCTGGTGGTGCTCAGAAGACACAACCCTCTGGGATGCCAGGAATCGAACCTGGGTCGGCCGCGTGCAAGGCAAACGCCCTCCCCGCTCTACCATCGTCCCGGGCCCTTGTTTTGTGCTTAAACTACGGCTAAAAGGATACCTGCCCAGTCCGTGGGTTAAACACAACATCAGGGCCCCACGGAGGGTCCCCGAGCCCAGGCCGGAGTAAGCCCCTTACTGCCCAGCCTGATGGCCCCTGCATTCCCCACGCAGCCTGGCTCCCCAACACCACGGACAAGCCCCCCACCGCCCAGCAAGCCCCCAAACACCAGAACAAAGGGACTGCAACCGTCAGGTGAGAGGCTGGACAGACCCTTCCTGATCACGACCCAAAGCCCAAAGCCCGTCACTGACTAAATATTTTTTTCCTCCCTTTATAAATAAGTTTGTATTCGTTTGGCTTAGAATATTCCAAACAGTCCATGCCTGTTACAGTGAAAACCAAGTTTCAGATAATCCTGCTTCCAGATAAGGTGGCCAGTCTAGGGACAACACACGACGACAGCAAGCGTGGGGGGGGGGCTGGGAGGGGGCCAGAGCCATAGGACAGCAGGTGGGGCGTTGGCCTTGCACTCGGCCGGCCCAGGATCAAGCCCCAGTGTCCTGCAGGGTCCCCTGACTACCACCAGGAGTGATTCCTGAGCACAGAGCCAGGAGTGACCCCTGAGCATCGTCGGGTGTGGCCCAAAAAGCCAAAAAGAAGAAAGGAAAGAAAGAGTTGGGTGGTGGGTGCAAAGTCAAGAGAGAGGGCGCGGGCGACAGCACGGCAGGAGTACCTGGCTGACCCAGGTTCGATCCCGGCATCCCACAGGGTCCCCCGAGCACCGCCAGGAGTAGTTCCTGAGCACAGAGCCAGGAGTCAGCCCTGAGCACTGTTGGCTGTGGCCCCCAAACCAAAACAAAATGACAAAATAAAAAGGTGGCATCCTCATCCGGACAAGTGGTATTGTGAGGGGCACAGTACAGGCCACTGCCGGCCCCTCGGCGGGCAGCCCCGGGGCTGTGCAGCACCTGGGACCGGCCCTGGGGCGCCCAGCAGGCCGGGCACCGCAGACTCACCCTGATTCACTGAGGGGGCGGGGGTCACGCCCGAGCGCTGGCAGCTCCCCGCCCGCTGTGGCAATAGATGGAGCACAATTCAAAACAGTAATTTCTTTTTGACTCTAGCTCACTGCCATTCCCCTCGGCCCCAAAGGACGTCAGGCCGTGAGCAGGCGGCCGGTGGGCCCTGGCCAGGCGGGGACGTGACTCAAGGGCCCTGCACGTCCTCCCCGGCCTGAGGCCCCGCTCCAACCCCAGGCGCGTCACACAGGGGCACGGCTCAGGGGTGGAGCACTCGCCCTGCAGGTGAGGCCCTGGGTGCGATTCTCCACACCACACACACACACACACACACACACACACACACACACACACGCACTTACGCACACATACATACACGTGCATGCACTCACACATGCACAAACACATACACCAAATACACACGCATACACACGTACACACATGCACATACGCACACGTGTATATACACATACACGCACACACACATGCACAATTATGTACATTGGCTGAATGCATGAAATCCGCCTGAAGAACAGGTTAAAAGTTAGAGGGGCTGGAGCGACAGCACAGCGGGGAGGGCGTTTGCCTTGCACGCGGCCAACCCGGGTTCGATTCCCAGCATCCCATATAGTCCCCTGAGCACTGCCAGGAGTCATTCCTGAGTGCAGAGCCAGGAGTAACCCCTGTGCATCACGGGGTCGAAGTCAAAACAAACAAACAAACTCAGAGTGACAGGACAGCACGCTGGGGTCTTGCTTGCACGTGGCTGACCCAGATCCGATCCCAAGGGCTCCCTGAACCCTCCAAGAGCACAGACCCATGAGTCAGCCTCAGCACTGCCGGGTGTGGCCCAAACACCAAATAAATAAAAACAAGTGACCTCTGAAAGCTGGAGCGGTCAGGGGTAAGTCTGGAGGCACGTCCGCACGCGGCCGACACCAGCTCGACTCCCGGCACCCCGAGAACAGAGCCGGGAACAAGCCCCGCACAGCCCGGAGGGTGGCCCAAGCCCCCCAAAGGAAGATGCCACGGCGGAGGCCTCTCTGCCACCCTCCCCCGCCCTCGCTACAGACCGACGCCCCTGGCAGAGGCACACGGTGCCGCCTCCCGGCCCCTCCGGCCGGGGCGTCCGCGGCAAGCCTGGTTTCACGCTCTCTAAGAAACCTCGCCCAGCTCAGCCTTGCGCGGGGATCAGCCTCCGGGGGCGAGTGTCAGCCCTGGGGGCTGAGGGTCCGGCTCCACTTCCCACAGTGGCTCCTGCTCCCCAGCCCCCTCCGGCCCCAGGGACCCCCGACACCACCCCCCGCCCCCCGGTCTAGCCCCTCTCGCACCAGCTCGGGCTGGCGGCAGCTTTGCTGGGAGTTGGCGGAAAGTCCTAGAAGCTGTCAGACCGTTTCTCCCAGGAGTCAGAGCAGGCCCCGCCCCCGGGGGCTGGCCCACCGGCCCGGATGCCTTAGCCGCACGTTCCCGCTGCCCTGGCAATTCAGGGCACCCTGGCTCCACTACGCACCCCTGCACCCCTCCCCGCACCCCCTCCCCGGGCTCCTTCCCGACCTTCTCACGACCCCGCGGTCAAGCCTGAGCGGAGACCAGCTCGGGGCCACCCCAGGCATCCTGGACTGCTCAAGGTCAGCCCGCGACCTTGGCCAGGGCCGGCTCAGAGCAGGCGTCTCCAGCCCGGCACGAATCGGGAAACGTCCACAGAGCCCCGGGCACGGTAGAAAAAACATGCACCAAGGTAGCCACCTCCCCTGCCCGGACCAAGTAATTCAGGAAACTCATTTCAAACCAAAGCTGGGTGCTCCGGAGAGCCGGAGAGCCGGTACCGGGAGGTCCGAAAGCACTTCTCGCCTTTCACATAAAAAAAAAAAAAAGATTCAATCCCTGACACCCCACAGGGTCCCCGGCACCGCCGGGAGTGATTTCTGAATGCAGAGTCAGGAGTGAGCCCTGAGCACCGCTGGGTGTGCCCCACCCCTGCAAAAAAAAAAAAATCAAATTAAGCCAGTAGGTATAGCCAGGTTTTAGAGGAAATAATGTGATTTCAATAAAAAATTTTACAATGGTAATAGCCAGAGAAAACTATTTCCTCCCCAGGGATAAGAGTAGAATTATACCAAGGCAACGGCTAGGACGGCAGGCGCGAGGCTGGCCCGGTACGGCCAACCCGGGTTTGAGCCTTGCCAGCAGAGATCGGAATGCAGAGCCAGGAGGTGCCCTGAGCACCCCCGGGGGGGCCCTCCCAACACTTGGGTGGGGGGGAGTGTGATTAGTACTCCAGAGCGCAGTTTATATTTAAAAGCAGGGTGGTGGAGAGACAGTCCAGCCTGCCCTGTGCGTAGCTGGCCTGGGTGCGAGCCACGGCACCCCAGATGGTTGCCTGAGCCCCACTGGGAGTGGTTATTGAGCACTGAGCCAGGAGGGAGCCCTGAGCACCACTGGGTGTGGCCCAAAAACAAAATAAAGTGAGGGGGAGATTTACAGCAGTGAGGGCATGTGCTTCCGTGAGGCCCTGGGTTCAAGTGTCGCTGGGTGAGTCCAGGAGGCTACAGGACCCCAACACTGCTCGGTGCTCCCAGCACTGTATCCTGCAGCCCTTGCAGTGGTCGGCCGAGAAGAGCTTGGCGGGGGGCCCCCCCGCCTCCTGAGGACCCCTCGAGGGACTCCCCCCAGAAAAGAATAGATGAGGAGAGACGGCCCACCCGGGCTGAACACCGGCTCTGCAGTGCAGAAGAACCTGGCTTGATCCCCGGCCCTGCGTGGACCCCCAAAACCCACCCAGGGGTGATCCCCAAGCAACCCGCCAGGAGTAGCCCCAGAGCACCCCTGGGTGTGACCCCCAGTAGCCCCGCAGTCCGGATTCCCCTTCGCAGCATTCCCCTCCTGTCATTTATCCTCTCGTCCATGGAAACAGCTGAAGGCGAAGGGTGGGACTCCCCGCAGGGAGAAGCAGGAAGGACAGAAGGACAGACGCCCCCGGACAGAGCGTGGTCCTCTCCGGGTGCCTCAGAGGCCCCTGGGAGCGGACGGCTCGTCCCGTCCTGCCACCACGCAGCCCTGGGAGAGTGGCCGGGTGACACCCGATGTTCTAGAAAGCAAACCCGAACCCGTGTCTGGGGAAGGGCGGGGAGCGGCGGGGGGCGGGGGGCGGGGAGCAGTGTGTGTGGGGGGGGCTCGCGGGCTGCCAGGAGAGAACTGCAGGCACTTGTGTCAGGGAAACGCTCGCCCGAGTCCTCCCTACCTGGGGCTTCCTGAGAATCAACCCTAAAAGGGTCCCGCTGGGCCAGAGACAGAGTGTAGGTCGGCCCCGGGTTCGATCCCTGAGCACAGAGCTAGGAGTAAGGTGAGAATCCCTGAGCACTTCTGGGTGTGGCCCTGAAACTAAAAAAAAAAAAAAAAAGGCTGTGGGGTGAGTGGGGTGAAAGCAGAGCAGACACGGCTGGGATCCCCCCCCACCCGCTCCCCGAAGCCCACCAGGAGTGACTCCCTGAGCTGAGTCAGGAGTAAGCCCTGAGCACTGCTGGGTGTGGCCCCCCAAAGCAAAATAAACGATGAAGTGTTTGCTGGGGACAGAGGGCCCCGCTGCCACTCCCAGCTCTGCCCAGCGGGGCGCAGGGGCCCTGTGGGGCGGGGGTCAGCCCCAGGCCCCCCCGTGCAGCTCCGGAATCTCAGCCTCCAGGAAGCGGAGATCAAGACCCAACTTCCGGGGTGCTGGTCAGCTTATTAAATTAGGCATTTAAATCCCCGGCTAATGGGGGCCGGAGCCATAGCACAGCAGGTAGGGCATTTGCCTTGCACGTGGCCGACCCGGGTTCGATCCCCGGCATCCCATATGGTCCCCCAAGCACTGCCAGGAGTAATTCCTGAGTGAGAGTAACCCCTGAGCATCTCTGGGTGTGACCCAAAAAGCAAAAAAAAAAAAAATCCCCGGCTAAGGGGCCAGAGACACGGCATCGCGGGTGCAGCCTCACGTCCTGAGACCCGGGTTCAAGTCCCAGGCCCTCCTTAAGGCCCTCTGAGACGGTTCAGCTCCCTCTGAGGGGCCGGCTGGGGGAGCAGGCCTGGGCAGAGCCAGGAATAGCCCTGAGCACCACCGGGTGTGGCTCCAAACAAAATCCCTTAATAATAATGATGCATCAGGGCCTAACACGTCGGTTCTCTTTTATTCGCTTTTTTTTTTTTGGTCTTGTTTTGGGGCCACACCTGGTGGTGCTCAGGGCTGACTCCTGGCTCTGCATCAGGAATGACTCCTGACGGTGCTCAGGGGACCACAAGGGATGCCGGGGATCGAACCCGGGTCACCTGGGTGCCAGGCCAGCACCCTCCCCGCTGGACTATCCTCCTGGCCTGCTGCAGGTTTCTTAAGGGGGGGGGGGGTAGTTCCATGCATGTTTCCTTAGGAGAACACAAGGCCCTGGAGAAACAGCAAGAGCAGACTGGGCTGGAGACACACGGGTAAGGGCCGACCACCAGCACCCCCGAGCACTGCCAGGGGTGAGCCCTGAGCACAGAGCCAGACTACAGCCTATGGCCCCCAAATTCCCTCTCTCCCCCGTCCCTCCCCCACCCTGTCTCCCTCCCCCTCCCCCTCCCTCCTTCTGTCTCCATCCCTGCCCCCTCTCTCTCCCTTTCTCTCTCCTCTCTCCACCCCCTCCCTCTCTGTCACTCCTGTCCGTGCTCAGGGCTCACCCCTGGGCAGTGCTGGGAGGGGGGGGACGCTCTGCAGAGCCAGGGTTCGAACCCAGGTGAGGTGGTGTGACGCCAGGCAAGCACCTTGCGGTCTGGCCCCGGTGTGACTCTACGGAAATCTTCCTCCCCAGGGGCTGGAGGGACACCAATGGGCTGGGAGCCTCAGCACCACGTGACCGAGCACCCCCAGGGGAGCCCCAGCCTGGCACAGCCCAAGCACTGTGTGTGCCCAAACGCAAACAGAAAACTCTCCCCGCCGACTAGAATGGGTGTCCCACTTTTTTTAATTTGTTTGTTTTGGGAACCACACCCTGCGGTGCTACTCCCGGCGGCCTCAGGGGACCAGATGGGACGCCGGGGATCTAACCAGGGCTGGGCACGGCGAGGCCAGCGGCCCCCACTGAACTCACCCGGCCCCCCAACTCTCCGTGAAAGCACACTGTCACTAACCCGATGCCACAGCTCGGATAGGACCAGGTTATCATTTTCACGAGTTTCATCTTTTTTTTTTTTTTAATTCTGGTTAGAGTAATAAACTTGGTGCCACATCCGGCGGTGCTCAGGGCTTTCCTGATCGCGCCTGACAGTGCTCAGGGTGCCAGGGATCAAACTCGGGCGGGCCTCGGGCCAGGCTAGCTCACCACCCTGTCACCCAGCCCCCGAGTCGCATCTCTCCTGGGTGGGAGAGCGTCAAATCTATTTCCGGCATTTGAACAACTGAGACTGTTGACCTTCAGAGGAGTCTAACAGGGCATTTCACACACAGGAGACGGGCGTGGGGTCAGAGGCTGGAGGTCTGGCGCACTGGGGGGACGCGGCTGGCACACAGCAGGCCCGGCCAGTCCTGGTACCACACACGTTCTCCTGAGCACAGAGCCAGGAGCCAGCCTGGGAACCACCAGCTCTGGCCCCCCCAAACAAACAAACAAATAAAAAGAATGATGTGCGGGGCTGGAGCCATAGCACAGCGGGGAGGGCGTTTGCCTAGAACGCCACTGACCTGGGTTCGATTCCCAGCATCCCATAGGGTCCCCTGAGCACCGCCAGGAGTAACTCCTGAGTGCAGAGCCAGGAGTAACCCCTGTGCATTGCCGGGTGTGACCCCCCCCCCAAAAAAAAAGAATGATGTGAACCGGGCCTCACTGGAAGACGGTCATCAGCCAATTTAGAAATTCCCTTCCTCCCATCTGCTCCTCGAATATGACAGTCGCTAGGGGCCCTTGGTGTCTGCTCTTTTGTTTTTGCTCTTTTTTTGGGGTCACACCCAGAGATGCTCAGGGGTTCCTCCTGGCTCTGCACTCAGGAATCACTCCTGGTGGTGCTCAGGGGACCCTATGGGGTGCCGGGGATCGAACCCAGGTCGACCGCGTGCAAGGCAGGCGCCCTCCCCGCTGTGCTATGGCTCCAGCCCCATCTGACACATCGTTAGGCATCAGCACGACTGTCTCTCGGGCACCGGAGACAGGCCCCTCCTTAGGAGCACTCCTTTCAGGGGGGGGGGCTGCCCACCAACATTCTAAAATCTAATTAGATTAATTTCCCGGGACACTCGCAATGTCCTCCTGGTGGCTTGCAATTTTTCAGTGTCAAAATGCAGCCTTCTCCCTGCGCGTGGGCGGGGTTGGCCAAACAGGCATGAGTAATCCCTGCAGGAAACACAATATTAGTTCTAGCGAGGAAGTGGCTGGGGCTCGAACCACGCTTCAAAGAGGCCCTTTCCAGATGCCACCGGGCCGGGGAGCGAGGCCGCGGTCACCCGCAGAACCAGGCCCTTTGGAAAACCCCTGCGTCAGGGTGTGAAATCGGCGTTGCCTGCCCAACAGCTGGCTGGGCCCCCGTCAAGCTTCTGGCTCTGGGGCTGGAGTCGCAGGGCGCAGGGGAAGGCACTTCTCTTACCTAAGGCCAAGCCGAGCTGAGCCCCCAGTAGCATCGAGCACAGAGCCAGGAGTCTGCCCCGATGAGCACAGTGCCAGGAGTGAGCCCTGAGCACCACCGGATGTGGCCAAAGACACGAAAGGCTAGATAGCCGAGGTATCAGGTAAAGCAACAAACGGATGCGTCTGAGTATCTACCACGAAATCTCCTGGGCGCCCCTGTCTGTACCAGGAAAAACGGGGCTGGAGAGATAGTGCCATGGGCGGGGCGCTTGCCCTGGGGCCAGCCCTGCCCAGCTACCACCTCTGGGCAGCCCCCAGGAACCCACCCCCACCCCAGTCCCGCCAGGGCTGACTTCTGCGTGCAGGGCCGGGAGTAAGCCCTGAGCACCGCTGTTGTGGATGAAAAAAGCAAAATAAAATAAATATCAAGAAAAGTGTAAACACGTTTGAGGGGTTCAGTTCCACGCACAGAGAAGTGTTCTAAAACACGGATGCCCAGCCGGCAGGGGCCACGTGAACTTACACGCCAAGAAAGGAAGGTGCAAAGCCAACTTTAAAGGCGAAAACGGGGGGCGGGGAGGGGGACAGAGGAAGGGGGCTGGAGCAATAGCACAGCGGGGAGGGCGTTTGCCTTGCACGTGGCCAACCTGGGTTCGATTCCCAACATCCCATAGGGTCCCCTGAGCACCGCCAGGGGTTATTCCTGAGTGCATGAGCCAGGAGTGACCCCTGTGCATCGCCGGGTGTGACCCAAAGAGAGAAAAAAAAAGGCGAAAATGGGGGCTGAAGAGAAAGCAGGAGTGAAGGCGCCTGGCTTGCACGGGGCTGGCCCAGGTTCCACCCCTGTTACTTCATAAAGTCCCCCAGGCCCTACGCGGGCCCCTGGAGAGGCATCAGCACGGCGCCCCTCCCCCACCCCAACACTGACTGAAACTGCAAGAATCCCTGAGCACTGCTGAGGGGAGCAGAGAACAAAAACTATTTTAAAAGAGGGGGGGCCGGGGCCAGACCGTCCAGCGGGGAGGCGCCTGCCTTGCGCTGGAGAACCCTGGTTCAATGCCACGATCAAGCAAAGGCGAGGGGAAGGCTCTACCTTCTCGGTCTGGTGTGGAATTAAAACACCCTAAGACGGAGCATCTTAAATGGTGAGTCACGCTCCAGAGCTGAATGAATGCGGGGATTCTGGGTGGTTTCTAAACGTTTCAGGGACAGAGAGACAGCTCAAAAGTCTGAGCACGAAGTCAGAAAGATAGCACAGCGGGTAGGGCGTTTGCCTTGCACGCGGTAGACCTGGGTTCGATTCCCAGCATCCCATATGGTCCCCTGAGCACCGCCAGGAGTAATTCCTGAGTGCAGAGCCAGGAGTAACCCCTGTGCAACGCCGGGTGTGACCCAAAAAGAAAAAAAAGAAAAAAAAAAAGTCTGAGCACAGGGCCAGGGCGAAAGCACAGCGGGGAGGGCGTTTGCCATGTACGCGGCCGACCCGGGTTCAATTCCCAGCATCCCATAGGGTCTCCCGAGCACCACCAGGAGTGATTCCTGAGTGCAGAGCCAGGAGTAACCCCTAAGCATCGCCAGGTGTGACCCAAAAAGAAAAAAAAAAGTTTGAGCTCATGCTTTGTGTGCAGGGAGCCCAAGTTTGACCCCAACACCACACCACTGATCCCCTGAGCACCACCTAGAGCAGTCTCTGAGCACTGGCCTAGGAGCAGCTGCCAAGCACAAGGTGTGGCCCCCAAATCAAATAAATGTATGCATTTGAATCAAAAAAGTTTCTATTGTATACCTATTTGGGGGAGGAACAGAGGCCAAACCTGGGAGTGTACAGGCGCTGCTCCTGGTTCAGTGCTCCTAACAGTGCTCAGGAGTCCTGCAGTGCCAGGGATAGAACCCAGGCCTCCCATATGCAAAGAATGTGTGCTCCCGCCCCGCTCTCTCTCTGGCCCTGTGTACCTATTCTATATGACTATATAGCTGGGGTCATAGGAAAATGTCTTGGGCACCGGGTGGAGACATAGTGCAGCGAGGTTGTGCCTTGCATGCAGCTGAGCAGGACTTAATCCCGGGCACTGCAAGTGGTCCCCAAGCACTGCCAGGAGAGACCCCTGGGCACAGAGCCAGATGCTAAACGTGATGCTAAACCCTGAGCCTCACTGGGTTGGTCCAAAATCAAAATAAAGGAAAAGAAGAAGGAAAGAAAATGTTCTGAGGTAGAGTCACGAGTGGTCGTGGTGGGCAGGACACTACGAATGGGTCAGTGCTGGCCCGCCGTGCCTGAAACTGTCAGAAACAGCTCAGAGACCGTCTGACTCACAGCGATTCAATTAAAATACATGCATATTTTTTAATTTATATATATATTTATGTATATATATGGTTTTTTTTTTTCAAAGAATTGTTAGTGGGGAAGTTTAGGAAGTCCTGCTGTAAGGAACAGTCTGGAGGCTGGAGAGACAGTCCAGTGGGGAGGGCGTCGGCCTTGCACACAGACCCGGGTTCGATCCCCGGCACCCCGTGTGGTTCTCCGAGCCCTCCAGGAGTGAGCTCCGAACACTGCCAGGTGTGGCCTAAAAACCAAAGAAAAGAAAAGAAATACTTTGCAGGGGGCAGCGAGAGAGCACGGTGGGCACAGCCTTCTCGCACGTGGCCAACCTGGGTTTGGCTGCCAGCACCCCACAGGGGCCCAAGCCCCGGCAGGACTGATCCCTGAGCACACACCCAGGAGCCAAGCTGCTTGAGCACTGTTGGGTGTGCACCCCCCAAAGAAAAGTAAAAAAAAAAAACCAGAAAAACCACAGGCAGTTCCCACCGCCGGCTTCTGCAGATGTTAGGTGAGGAGCGTTACTTAGGGGTCTCTGCACGCTGGCATTTGGGGGCCCCTGCATCTCCTGGCACCAGGTAAAGAAAGAGAGCGAGCTCGGAGACAAAAGGAGCCTGGCTCTGAGTCATCTTTAACTACAAAGAGAAGGACAATTACGAGCACGGTTAATCTTTCCAATGGGCTTATTTACTCTCCCCTGGCCAGCCAGCTAATAAAAAGTTGAAGGGACAGTTTGACTTGTCCCTTCCTCCCGATAAATAGGTAAGGAAAACAGTCAAATGTAAGCAATTTTTTTTTTTAATTTTTGGTTCACACCCAGCAGTGTGCAGGAACTAGTCCCGGATCGACGCTCCTGGCAGTTCTCGGGGGACCATATGGGGCGCTGGGGATCCGGCCCAAGTATCCTGCAGGGCAAGTGTCCTCCCTGCTGTCCCATCCCTCTGCCCCCCCAATGTAAGCGATTCTTGCCTTGTCATCCCCCCAAAGGCCAGTTACCATTTCGCCCAGTCCACGCAACTTTTGTTTGTTTGTTCAACTTTGGGCGCTCAGTAGCGATCAGGAATTACTCCCAGCTCTGAGCTGAGGGGTCACGCTGGGGACCAGGAGGTGCCAAACCGCCGCCTACATGCCAAACGGCACTCAGCCCGCCACGCTATCTCCCTGGCCCAGGCTTCCTTTTTTCTTTTTCTTTCGTTTTCTGTTTTTTTGGGTTTTTTTTTTTTTTTTTTTTTTTTTTTTTTTGCTTTTGGCTTTTGGCAGGAGCAACCCCAGGGATGCTCAGGGATTACTCCTGCCTCTGCATTCAGGAACTACTCCTAGTGGTGCTGGGGGGTTGGGGGAGGACCATATGGGATATGGGACGCCAGGGATCGAACCCGGGTGGGTTGCATGCAAAGCAACGCCCTCCCCGCTGTCCTGTCGCTCTAGTCTCAGACTTTTCTTTTTCTTTTTTTTTTTTTTAAGTATTGAGTAAATGCATTTGGAATCCTCTGACAAAGAAACTTAAATCTCGGGACCTGAGAGAAAGGACAGCAGGAAGACGCTCGCCTTGTGCAAGGCCGACCCAGGTTGGATCTCCAGGACCCCATACGGCTCCCGAGTCCCACCAGGACCAAAGACTCCCTGAGTGCAGAGCCAGGAGTCAGCCTGAGCATCCCTGACGGTGAACAAAAAAGATAAAGGGGGAAAAAAGGAAAGAAACATAATCTTTCTGCTTTGGGGCACACGCAGCAGTAAACTCAGGGCCTACTCCTGACTGCTCAGGAACCAGCCCGGGGGGTGCTCAGGGGACCGTGTGGATGCCGGGGATCGGACTGGGGTGGCCTGTACCAGGCGTGCCCCGAGCCCTGGCTGTTTCTCCAGCCCCATAAATCTCCCTCCTGACCGCTGTCGGTCATGAGCCTGATCCCCTTCTCCTGAAACGAGGAAACGTTCCTCAGGAGACAAGGTGCCTTCTCACAGACACAGGTTGGTCTCTTGTGTTCAACCAATCTTTGAAGTTGGGGGGTCGGAGGACTGTGAGGCCCCTGGGACAAGGGTGGAGGAGTGGGGCGGAAAGCCCAATGCTCGGAACCCATCACTGACAGTACTGTAGGTCACTGTAAGTCACAGAACCTGCTTTTAAGTTTTAAAGTTGATAAAGATTTTTGGAGCACAAAGCAACGGCACGGGGGTGGGGGGAGGGGGTTTGCCTTGCAAATGCTCAGGCCCATCGCTGGCGCCCAGAGGGTCCCCTGAGTGTACCAGGAGTGATCCCTGAGCACAGAGCTGGGAGTCAGCCCTGAGCACCGCTGGGTGTGGCACAAGAATAAAAGAAAATAAAGATACGAAGAGCTGCGTGGAGACGTTTTATTTTCGTTTGGGGGCCACAGCGGGTGGTACTCGGGCTTGCTCCTGGCTCTGAGCCCAGGGCTTCCTCTGGGCAGGGCACGGACGGGAGACGGTGCCGGGAATTGAACCCGGGTCAACTGTGCACAAGGCGAGCACCTGATCTGCTGTTACCTGATCTGCTCAGCCCTGGAAACATTGTATTAAATCAAGTAACTTTTTAAAAATCCTTTAAGGGCTGGAGAGACAGGACAGCGGGCCGGGCTGGGGATCTCGTCCCTGTAGCCCTGAGCCCGGCCGCCCAGGAGCAATTCCTGAGGCAGGACTAGGAGGAAGCCCAGAGCACAGCAGAGTGTGAACCCCCCCCAAACAAAACAAAAATAAACAAATAAAATAATTCTCGAGGAAGCCAGAAGGACAGTACAGGGGCTAGGACATTTGCCTTGCTCACAACGGAGCCAGGTTTAATCCCAGACTCCCCATACAGGGCCCCACCAGGAAGGACCCCTGAGCACAGAGCCGGGAGTAAGCCCTGAGCATCACTGAGTACATGGGACCCAACAGCCAGAAACACCAACCAACAAGCAAAGCCAGTCCTTTAGGGCCCCTGATTGGCGCTCGGTGCCCGGGGAGGTGCCGAGCGCCCGGCCCCAGCCCGAGCACCAAGAGCAAATCCCGACCAAATCAGAGCCAAGGCAGGCGGTGATACGTGGCTGTGAGCTTCGGACATGAAAATAGAAGGCTCTGATTCAAATATAAACAAGTTCCGTAGCAATACTACAAGTATGCGACAGTTGTGCTGAGTCCATTTTGATATAACTTCCTTGATGCTTCCTGATTGCTAAGAGATCTTAGAATATGAACACTTACCCCTGCAGAGGTGCTGGGGGCGAGGGGGCAGAGGAGGGAGGGGGAACGGGGGAGAGAGAAAGAGAGAGAGAGGAGGGGGGTTGGGGGAGGGATTTCACGCCTCTCACAACAGGATGTGGTTTCAGAGGTCTTTCATATAAACTGCAGGTTAGAAAGCTAGAGGGTTTTTTTTTTAATTTTTTTCTTTAATTTTTTGGGGTCACATCCAGCGATGCTCAGGGGTGACTCCTGCCTCTGCACTCAGGAATCACTCCTGGCGGTGCTGGGGGACCCTATGGGATGCCGGGGATCAAACCCGGGACGGCCGCGTGCAAGGCAAACGCTCTACCCGCTGTGCTATCGCTCTGCCCGAGTTTTTTCTTTTTTTAATGGGGGTGTGGGGGTGTGGTGCTTGGGGGACTAAATGTGGTGCTGGGATCAAATTCAGGGTTCCTGCCTGTACCCCAGGATTTTGAAGCCATAAAATCTATAGGTTTTTTTTAAAAAAAAAGAAACATTTTCTTTATTTTTTTATGTTTTTTTCTTTTTGGGCCACACCTGGCGATGCACAGGGGTTACTCCTGGCTTTGCACTCAAGAATTACCCCTGGCCGTGCTCAGGGGACCATATGGGACGCTGGGATTTGAACCCGGGTCGGCCGCATGCAAGGCAAACGCCCTACCCGCTGTGCTATCTCTCCAGCCCCTATAGGTTTTTTTTTTCCTTTTTGGGTCACATCCAGCAATGCTCAGGGGTTACTCCTGGCTCTGCACTCAGAAATTACTCCTGGCAGTGCTCAGGGGACCCTATGGGATGCCGGGGATTGAACCCGGGTCGACCGCGTGCAAGGCAAACGCCCTACCCGCTGTGCTATCCATTGGCCCCTAAAATCTATAGTTTTAATTTTATTTTGTTTGGAGTCATACCCAGGGGTGCACTCAGGAATGACTTACTGGTGGTCCTCAGGGGACCCTATGGGATGCCGGGGATCGAATGTGGGTTGCCAGGCAAGAGCCCTCCCCGCCAAAAACTGTAGTTTTCAACTTTCTGGATTGGACCTAAGTCCAAAAAACACCGTGTCCGTCTCGGTGGTGTCCGGGAGTGCCTAGGAGAGCCGAGAGGGCCCCCCTAACAGACACGGCGCGGCTCCCAAACCAGAGCACGGCTCTGCCAAGCCGGGCTGGAGCACCCCGTCATTACCTCATTACCCCCGTGCACGGCCCCAAACCCATTGCGAGAGCAAACCCTCCATCAGCAGCCCAGCCGCTGCCACCACACACCCAGCCCACCGCAGCCCCGGGGCCACCGCGAGCACGTGGCACAGGGGCACGACCCTCTGCTCCTCTGCTTAAGGAAATGCACGAGGGGCTGGAGCGATGGCACAGCAGGGAGGGCATCTGCCTTGCCCGCGGCCGACCCGGGTCTGATTCCCAGCAACCCATAGGGTCCCCCGAGCACTGCCACGAGTAATTCCCGACTGCAGTAGCCAGGAGTCACCCCTGTGCATCACCGGGTGTGACCCCAAAAGCAAAACAAAAAAGAAAAGAAAATGCACACGGGAGAATTGTCTGCCATAGAGGCAGGGGAGGGGTGGGAAGGGGGAGATACTGGGGACATGGGTGGTGGAAGATGCTCACGGGTGGGGGAATGGGCTCGATCCCTGTGTGGCTGAAACTCCAACATGAAAGCTTCGTGACTGTATCTCACAGTGATTCAATAAAAAAAAAAGAAAAAAAGAAAAAAGAAAAGGGGCTGAAGTGATAGCACAGCGGGGAGGGCGTTTGCCTTGCATGCAGCCGACCCGGGTTCGATTCCCAGCATCCCATAGGGTCCCCTGAGCACCGCCAGGGGTAATTCCTGAGTGCAGAGCCAGGAGTAACCCCTGAGCATCGCTGGGTGTGACCCAAAAAGAAAAAAAAAAAAAAAAAGAAGGAAAGAAAAGAAAGAAAACGCCCGCAGGAGAGGCAGTACAGAGGGGAAGGAACACAGCCGAGCAGGTTCGATCCCAGCACTCGGCCAGAGACATGGGCAGAGCAGGGCCAGCCCTGAGCACCGCCAGCTGTGGCCCCCAAACAAACCCCCCCAACAGGAAGAGTTGCGGGTCCGGAGCTGGCTCAGGGGCACAGCCTACGCCCTCTGGGTGTGAGGTCCCGGCTCCCACCCGCACCACCATCAAGGGAAAGAAAAATCACGTACCGGGAGTCGGAGCATAGTGCAGCAGGGAGGGCGCTTGCTTCGCTCGGCCTGACCCGGGTTCGATTCCCGCCAGCTCCTACAGTTCCCCTCAAGCCCGCCAGGACTGATTCCTGAGCACAGAGTCAGGAGGAACCCCTGAGCACTGCTGGGCGTGGCCTGAAAACCACGCCCCCCTGGGAATCGTCCCTCTGAGGAGAAGCCACCGACAGGCAAAGGTCGGGCTGCGGTGACCTGCTCAATGCTTTTAGTTTTCGGGTGTTTTTTTTTGGGGGGGGAACGATTCACACTCCACAGTGCTCAGGGGTTACTCCCCGCCTGCACTAGGTTCACTCCAGGCGGGGCTCGGGGGACCATACGGGATGCGGGGATGGAACCTGGGTGGGCCGCGAGCAAGCCAGCGCCACCCCCCCCCTCCCCGGCACCACTCACTCCTGCTCGCATCCTAAGAGGCAAACAATGCCCGGGAGTCTCTGCGCCCCTCCCTGGGAGATCCACTCCCACAGCTGCAGTCCAGGGCGCTGCCCACAAGGCCCGTAGCCGGGCACCGCCCGCCCCTGCCATACCCGACACCCCCGCCCCAACCATCCCGAGTCCCACAGCACTTTGCAGCCTCCAGTTCCAGTTCTGGGGGGGCGGGCTACTCCCCCTCTCTGCTTCCCTCCTCCTGACACCCCCCCATGCACAGAACACGGGCAGTGGGAATTATTTTCGGGGCTCCCTTTGGATAAGCACCGTCCACTGCCTCTTAATGTCACTGTTTCGCTTGAGCAACCCAGCGTGTTTGACCTCAAAGGGGTGGGGGGGGTGGGGGGCAGGGAGCCCAAATTTCTATCCTCTTGGTCAAAACGAACTTCCAGTTTGCGACCCCATCCCGGATACGCCCACCAGCCTGGGGAGAAAACCAAGAGGACTCACCCTAGCGAGAGGGCAAGAGCTCTGCAGAATTAGATGTGTGCAAATATTGTTTTAAACCCATCTGGTGGCTGTTTTGCTTCTAATGCACGGGAGTGAGCAGGAGCCAGAGGAACTGGGAAGTCCCATTTCGGAGTATTCATACGATTATCTTCATTGAAGGGAGCGGGCACTCAGCGCCCGGGCAATGGTTATGTAAAAAAACAATTAACGCCAAAAAAGCAAATGAAGGCAAGGCTGGCGGTGCCTCCACAGCGGCTGTAACCTTGTTTTCTTTTGACCTGAGACTTGTGGGCCTCGGCTCAGAGGGCAATACCCCCCCAGCCCCCAACACCGCCACAAAATCGCTTCCCTCTACACCCTTTAGCAGGCGCAATTCCAATTCCCAACCGCGGTTCCAGTTCACGGCCAGCTGCCCTCGGGGATCGGGCGCGATGACCCGGGCTCGGCCCACTCCCCGCCTCGGGACACTGCACTGTCCATGGAGGGCCCGGGAGTCCGGCGCCCCCCGCAGTCCCCGCCTCTGCTCCCAGGCAAGCGCGGTTCGCCCCGGAGCTCCGAGACCACCCGGTCCCCTTGGCGCTGGCGGGCGCGTGTGCGCCCCGGGGCTAGGTGGGACCCCGGCCTTGCCCGTGCCCAGGGGCTCCCTCGGCGCGGGGGAGAGGATCCTGGGCCCGCGGAGGCCTCTCCCCGGGGGGCTCGGGGGAGGGGGTCCCCGCGCTGGTCCCCGCCAGGCCCCACGCCGCAGTCCCCGGCCCCATCCCGGAGCCGAGCCGCACCGCGACCGACGTCCAGCGCGCGCCCCTGGCCGCCCCGGCGCAGTCCCCGCCGCTAGGGGGAAGACACCACTTCTCGCCCCTGCACCCCAAAACTCAGGCCGGGGCCGCGGCCCCCCGAGGCCGCCCCGCCCCCGGGATGAGCCGGGCGGCAGCTCCGCGGGGACCGCCGCGCTCGGGCGCCCCGGGAGCAGCGCGGCCCCGGAAACGCGGGCGCCCGCGACCTCGCCGGCCCCGGCCCCCACGCGCGGCCCCGAGGGCGGAGGCTGGCGCCGGGCCCGGCCCCCCACTCACCCAGAGCTCCGTGCCCCAGCTCATGGTGCAGGGGGCGGGAGCGGGGCGCGCCGCGCGCCGGGCGCGGCTCTCCGCTCCCCTCGCCGGCGAGCCCCCGGCGCCTCGAGCTCCCCGCGATCGAGGAAAGCCGCCTCCTCCGGCTCGCCGCCCGGCGCCCGGGGTCTCGGGGCTCCCCCGCGATCCTCCTCCGGGTCGCAGCTCCGCAAAATGGCCCGAGGAAGCAGCAGCCGCGGCCGCCGCAGCGCCGCCCGCCCCACACCCGGGAGCCAGGGGCGGGGCCGGGGGCGGGCCTGGGGCGGAGCCTGACGGGGGCGGGACCGGGCGGGGCCTGGCGGGGCGGGGCGGGGGCTGCTGGGGGTGGGGCCGGGGCGGAGCCTATCGGGGCTGGGCGGGATTGCGGGGCGGGGCTTCCTGGGGGCGGGGTCTGCCTGACAGTTCGCGCATGCGCACGAGCAGGCCCCGCCCCCAGGCCCACCCTCCCTCTGGCCTCGCTCGGCCGGGTCCGCCTGGAGCGGGTTTCGGGTCAGACCGTGGCGTGGAGGCTGGAGCTCGCGGGGTCCCGGCGCTGGGGTCTCCGTGCCTGCCCGATCTTTCCCCCCTGATGAGCAAACATCCCTCCAGCCCCGCGGGTCCCTGGCGGCCGTTCCCGGTGCGGTTTCCCCCGGAGCCCCGCCGCCCGGTCCCGCACAGGTCGGGGGGACCTCGAGCCACCGCGACAAGAGCGGGAGGAATCCTGGGCGTCTCGCGGCTTTTCCTTTCAGCTGCCTTTATTTATTTATTGGTTTGGGGCCACCCACGGCGATGCTCAGGGATCACTCCTGGAGGGGCTCAGGGAGCCTGGGGGATGCCAGGGATCGAACTCGGGTCGGCCGCGTGCAAGGCAAGAACTAGCGTCTGAGCTCAGCAATCACGTAGCATCTGATGTGGGGGAAATCGAGCCTCTGGGTCACCGGGAAGGCGTCGGGTAGGCAGGGTCGCCTCCACTCGGAATGCCCGGGAAAAGTGTCCCCTGTCCCTGTCCCTTGGCCTCTCAGCCCCCACTTGCCACTTGGACCCACCCACCGCTTGGCCCGGAGCACTGCGAGCCTGGCCCGGGAAGGATAAACCGAGAGCCCCATTTCCCGCGATCCAGATCGTGAGTTCCTAAGGTCTACGTGATGGAGAGTTGTGTTGGGTTCTAATTTTCCTCTCAACCTTGCGGCCCTTTCTCCCCAACTTCTCTTTCTCCCCAGCTGCGGCCTCTCCCCGCCGTTTCGGGGTCACTGGACTCTGCAGCCAGGTCCCACTGTATTTGCTTGGTTTTTGGGGCCACAACCAGCTATGCTCAGGACTCACTCCCCGCAGACACAGGGGACCATATGTAGTACTGGGGATGGAACCTGGGTCGTCAGCCTTGTGCTGGGGGTGCTATCTCTCCAGCTCCCAGGCCCCCTTTACAAACAGTCTGTGAGGATGCATCTTCTTCCTGCTGCTGTAGACCTTGAGCTTCTCCTGCTCACCATGAAAGGGTGCAACTGGACTAATGCACAAACGCTTTGCTGGCCGACGGACCTGCCCATCCCCGGCCAGTGTCTCCTACCACCCTGTTCACCCTCACACAACAGGACCCACCTGGGGGCTCCCCAGCTATGCAAAGAGCAGCCCCTGAGGACCCCCAGTATGTGGCTAAAACTCCCCACTACCACCATCACACAGAAGAAATTTTTCTTTTTGGGTCACACCCAGCGATGCTCAGGGGTTACTCCTGGCTTTGCACTCAGGAATTACTCCTGGCGGTGCTTGGGGGACCCTATTGGATGCCGGGGATCGAACCCGGGTCAGCCAAGTACAAGGCAAACGCCTTACCCGCTGTGCTATCACTCCGGCCCCCCAGAAGAAATTAAAAAAAAAAATAGGCAAGGGCTATAAAGACGGCACAGTGGACAAGCCATACACACAGGCCCGGGTTCCATCCCTGGCACCACATACGGTTTCCCAAATCCCTCCCAGAATGGTCCCTGAGCACAGAGCAAGGAGTAAACCCTGAGCACTGCTTGGTATGCCCCCCTCCAAAACAATAAATAAACGCAGTCAGATCGATCTACATCAGGTAGGGCGCTTGCCTTGCACACAGCCAACGGGTGTTGGATCCCCAGCACCTCATATGGTCCCCTGAGCATGTCCAGGAATGATTCCGGAGCACAGAGCCCTGAACAGTGCTGGTGTGGCAATAATAATAATAATAATAATAATAATAATGAAGAAAGCCTTGGGGCCTGAGCAATAGTACAGAACTGAGCACTTGCCTTGCCTGGTTCTGATTCAGGGTCCCCCAAGCCCACTCAAGAGTTACCCTGAGCACAGAATGGAGCCCCTGAGCACCTCCAGGGTGTGGCTAAAAGGAAAACAAACACCCCACAGCTTGGTAAATAAGTCTCCAAGCCTACTTCCTTTCTGGACAGATAGTTACACTACATTTAAACTGTCCAAACTGGCTCTGGGTCACCCATTCCCCTGCCCCGTCCTTGACCTTAATGTTTGAGTGCTTTACTCAAACTCGGGCCTGGGAGGACCAGAGAGGTCCTCCTGAGACCGGCCAGTCCTGCCCCCAGGCAGCCTCGGCCCACGGGGGCCGTGGGCAGGGTTCCCAGTTAAAGCAGCTCCACTGCCTCCTTTATTATTTGTATGAAGTCAGGGAGGGAGATGCAGGATTTGTTTTGTTTTGTTTTGCTTTGAAAGTTTTGGGCTCACACCCCAGACTCAGGGCTGACTCCTGCACTTAGGAATTACTCCTGGCGATGCTTAGGAGACCCTAAGGGGCCCTTGGGGTTGAACCCAGGTCTACCATAGCCAAGGAAAATACCCGATCCTCTATACTATCTCTCCAGCCCCCAAAAATGCAGGCTGTTGAATACCTCGTGTCTGTTTCCAGTCCTGCCTCAGCTTGAACGTTTTCTGTTTTGTTTTGTTTTGTTTTTTTTCTCAGTTGAATACAGGGATCTAAGTTTAGCACTGTAGCACTGTTGTTCATCGATTTGCTCAAGCGGGCACCAGTAATGTCTCCATGGTGAGACTTGTTGTTACTGTTTTTGGCATATCGAATACGCCACGGGGAGCTTGCCAGGCTCTGCTGTGCGGGCGAGATACTCTGGGTAGCTTGCTGGGCTCTCCTAGAGGGGTGGAGGAATCAAACCCGGGTCGGCTGTGTGCAAGGCAAATGCCCTACCCGCTGTGCCATAAGCTTAGGGAATCAAAAACAGTGACCACTTGTGAAAATGTGTTCATCAGGGAGAAAAGGATCTGGTGCTCTAAGGAACCATTAAAGGAAAAAAGACTCCAAGATTTGAGGGATTTGGCGGGGGGGATGCTCAGGGGTTACTCCTGGCTCTGCACTTAGGAATGACTCCTGGCAGTGCTCGAAGAACCATCTGGGATGCAGGGATCAAACCCAGGTCGGCCAAGTGCAAGGCAAACACCCTTCCCTCTGTGCTATGCTCTGCCCCCACCTTTGTTTCCTTTTTACCACAGTTTCAGGGTGAAAGGCAGTTCCCCTGCTTTGGAGTGTCTTATTGTTTATGTTGTGTTTGTGTTTAGACCCTGCTGGGCTGTGCTCAGTACTTATTCCTGGCGCTTTGCTCAGTACTGACTCCTGGCTCTGTGCTCAGGCCACTGCTGATGGGCCCGGGAGATCACGGACGGTGCCGGGGAGCTCAGTGCCAGAGCCTCCCTCCTGTCTCCCTCCTGTCCCTCTGGCCCTGGCACCTGCTTTTCAGAGTGAGGAGCCAGGAGTTGGAGTGATAGTTCAGCGGGTAAGGCATTTGCCGTGCACGTGGCTGACCTGGGTTCGATTCCCAATATCCCATATGGTCCCCCAAGCACCCCCAGGAGTAATTTCTGAGTGCAAAGTCAGAATAACTCCTGTGCATCGCCGGGTGTGACCCAAAAAGCTAAAAAAATAAAATAAAAAATAAAGTGAAGAGCCATTTTTGAGAATCTCTGATTTGATTTGATCTATTATATATATATCATAAAATTTTATATATGTATATATATATATGTTTTGGGTCACACTCGGCAATGCTCAGGGGTGACTCCTGGCTCTGCACTCAGGAATTACTCCTGGCAGCCCTTGGGGGCCCTATGGGATGCCGGGGATTGAACTCAGGTTGGCTGCGAGCAAGGCAAGAGCCCTCCCCGCTGTCCTATCACTCTGGCCCTCGAAGGCATTTTTTTGGTTTTGGCTTTTCTTTTGTTTGGGGGCTACACCCAACAATGCTCAGGGGCTACTCCTGGCTCTGTGCTCAGAGATCACTCCTGGTGGTTCTGGGGGACCATACAGGATGTGGGGGTAAGGCAGGTGCCCGACCCTCTCCAGCCCCTCGAGGGCTTTTTGGCTTGTTGGGTTTTGGTTTTTGGGTCACACACCAAAGGCTCTTGAAGGTCGCTTCTGAATGCAGTACTGGGGATCAAACTTGGGTCTACAGGGGCTGGAGAGTTGGTGTTTGCCTTGCATGCCTTTAACCCGGGTTCGATCCCATATGGTCCCCTGCGAGCTGCGCAGAGTAATTTCTGAGTGCAGAGCCGGGAGTAACCCCTGAGCATCGCAGGGTGTGGGCCCTCGAAACAATGAGAACCAAAAAAACAAACCTTGGGTCTCCTTCATGCAAAGCATACGTGCCACCAGGCCTTGGCTCTGACTCTCTCCTCCAGGGGAGCCCCAGGTTGGATCCGTGGTACCTCATGGTCCCCCAGCACCACCCAAAGTCCAAAAACTGAAAGAGGAAAAAAATATAAAGAAATGAAAGAAGAGAGAAGGAAGGAACAGCAGAAAAAAACAGAAACCACATCAAGCTTAAACCTTTCAGATGAGTAAGCAGGAAACAGTTACAGGAACCCATTCAAAGCCACAGCAGCAGAACTATCCGGAACCAGCTTAACTACATCACCCTACAAATACTTTTAACTTCGTGAAGTTTGAGTGGTATTGGAGAAGATTTGACAGTGTAAAAATCTCTAAAAAAGAAAGAGAGGGGCTGAAGTGATAGCATAGCGGGTGGGGCGTTTGCCTTGCACGCGGCCGACCCGGGTTCAAATCCCAGCATCCCATATGGTCCCCTGAGCACCGCCAGGAGTAATTCCTGAGTGCAGAGCCAGGAGTAACCCCTGTGCATCGCCAGGTGTGACCCAAAAACCAAAAAAAAAAAAAAAAAAAAGAAAAAGAAAAAGCAAAGAAGCCGGAGAGAGTACGGCAGGTAGGGTGTTTATCTCGAATGTGGCCACCCCGGATTTGAGCACTGCCAGGAGTGATTCCGGAGCCAGAGCTGCCTCTGAGCATTGCTAGGTGTGATCCCAAAACAAACAAAAGCCAAAATACTTCTGACATTTCTGCAAGGGGGAAAGCCAAGACTACCGTAGGTGAAGCGTCATTGGCTTCTTGGTCTTTAAACTTCCATTGCTGGGAGCTGGAGCAATAGCACAGCGGATAAGGCGTTTGCCTTGCACACGGCCGACCCGGGTTCAATTCCCAGCATCCCATAGGGTCCCCTGAGCACCTCCAGGAGTGATTCCTGAGTACAGAGCCAGGAGTGACCCCAGTATCGCCTGGTGTGACCCAAATAGGAAAAAAAAAAAAAAAAAAAAACACCTTTCATTGTTGCCAGCGTTGTTTCATTGTTGCCCCTTTCCCTAGCACTAAGGGCCTCAGGGAAGCCAAGGCAGGGCCAAGAGGAAGGGCAGCGCTGGAGTGGAGTGAAGGAAGGAACGAGGCCCCGTCTGAAAACTGCGGCCAGTTCTTGCACCCGACGGTGGAATGCCCCTGGAGAGCTCTGAAGAAATGTGCAAAATCCAGAAAAACTGGCTGTCCCGGGCTGAGCAATCACACCGCAGTACCAGCCCGAGTGGGAGAAAAATTCGTCTGGAGTCCCGGCTGCCCGCAGTGGCAGGAGGGCCACCCCACCGCCAGAGGCACCCGGACTCCCGCCCACGGCTAAAAAAATACCGGGAATGACTTCAGACTCCAAAAGGGCCCGAGGTGGCCTCCGGGCCGGAAATACCAACTTTGATAAGAAAAGCAAAAGGCGGCTGGCGGGATAGTGGGTGGGTGGAGGAGGGCTTACAGGTGACCAACCCAGGTTCTAGTCCCTCCAGGTGTGGCGCCTCAACCCCTCCGCCCTCACCAAAAGAAAAAGAAAAAAAACAAATGTCAATCAGGTCCAACTGAAACTGGAAAATAGTCCGGACTTGAAAACATTTCTTTTTTTTTTTGGCTTTTTTGGGTCACACCTGGCAATGCACAGGAGCCACTCCTGGCTCTGCACTCAGGAATTACCCCTGGCGGTGCTCAGCGGACCACATGGGATGCTGGGAATCGAACCTGGGTCGGCTGCGTGCAAGGCAAATGCCCTCTCTGCTGTGCTATCGCTCCAAGCCCCGGGACTTGAAAACATTTCTGGGTCTGAAGTGCTAGATAGTACGGCAGGGAGGTGTTCGCCTTGCACTCGGTCAACCAGAGTTTGATCCCCAGCATCCCATAGGGTGCCCTGAGCACTGTCTGGAGTAATTCCTGAGCACAGAGCCAGGAGGAGCCTCTAAGCATCGCTGGGTGTGACCCCCACCAAAAAAAAAAATATTCTGGACGGACTAAGAGATCATTTAGGGGGTCAAACACTTGCCCTGCACTCATCCGACTCTGATGTGATCCCCTGAGCCCTACCTTGAGTGATTCTTTGAGCACAGAGCCAGGAATTACTCCTGGCGGTGCTTGGGAGACCATACGGGATGCCGGGGACTGAACCTGGGTCAGCCGTGTGCAAGGCAAACGCCTACCCGCTGTGCTATCACTCCGGCCAGGAATATATTTTGAACAAAGAGAGGAAACAGTACAGCAGGGAGGGCGTTTGCCATGCACGTGGCCTGCCCAGGTTCCATCCCTGGTATGCCATATGGTCCCCCAAGCACTGCCAGGAGTCATTCCTGACCGAGTGCAGAACCAGGAGTAAGCCCTGAGCGAGGCTGGGGCTATAGTTTAAGTCCAGCACCTGCTTCCATGTGTGACGCGTGGGTTTGACCCCCAACCCTGAAAATTTGGGGGTGACAGAGATAGCACAGAGGTTAAGACACTTGCCCTGCATGTGGCAGGACCAGTTCGGTCCCAGCACTGCATGTGGCCCCCTGAGCCCTCCTGGATAGATCCCTGAGCACGGAGGCAGAAGTCAGCCCCGAGCACGGCCAAACTAACAAGGGAAAATTGGGGGCTTGGGTGATGGGCCAGGGAGAGAGCCCCACAGGCTGGGTGCAGAATCTGCATGTGGGAGGCCCAAGTTCAGGCCCCAGCCATACACGCTCAAGAAGTCTCTAGGAATTACCTCTGAGCACTGTTTTGGGAGTAGCTCCTGAGCACCGCTGGGTGTGGCTCCCCAAAACAAAAATGGAAATCTACTGCACTTGACTTCGAGAGTGAGGCTAAAGCTCGGGCAGAGAGTTTCAGCCCCTCCAGGCCACTGGGTGAATCCTCCTTCCTCTGTCATGCCCCTTCGAAACAGTTGCCAGGAAGAAGCAGGCCAGACCCGTTGGTGGGGTTGCACAAGAGGCCTGTGCCCAGTTAGGAGCCCGTGATTATGCAAACCATCTTTCCTTGAAACTCTGAGCTCATCCGTCTCACCAGGAGCAGTTAGCACAGAATTTTGAACTGTCCGAGGAACATTGCGTGTTCTGTTTTTTTTTTTTTAATTTTTTATTGAGTCACCATGTGGAAAGTTACAAAGTTTTCAGGTTTAAATCTCAGTTATACAATGCTCGAATACCCATCCCTTCACCAGTGCTCATATTCCACCACCAAGAATCCCAGTATAGCTCCACCCCGCCCCCTCACACCCCTAACCCCCCCACGCCCCTAGTTGTTCTGTTTTTGTAAGGAGGCTGTTGCTCCCTTCCCCGCTACTGGAAACTGAGGCCGGGCCAAATCCAGATCTCAAATACCCAAAGGAACAGCTTCCTCGAAGACCCAGAGAAGGTCACTTAGTTTTTCCCGAGTGGGAAGAATCCAGGAAGAAGACAGCAACAGGAGGGCCTCATAAAATGGTTCCCTAGCCACTCGGAGAGAAAAGAAAACACAAACTGTTTACTCTCTGTTCCGCTATTAAATGAAATTAAGGCTCCTCCTTATAATTGCCTGTTCGGAGAAGTTTGTCCCAGTTGAAAATCAGAGATTCGGGGCCAGAGCGATAGTTCAGCGGGGAGGGCGTTGGCCTTGCACACAGCCCACCCGACTTCGATCCTCAGCATCCCATATGGTCCCCCGAGCACTGCCAGGAATAATTTCTGAATGCAGAGCCAGGAGGAACCCCTGAGCATTGCCAGATGCAACCCCCCAAAAATATATATATATATAAAATCTTATTATATATACCCATGTATATATATACACACACACACACACACACACTCACACACATACACGGATTGGAGTGATAGCACGGCAGGTGGGCGTCTGCCTTGCATGTGGCTGAACCGAGTTCAATTCCTCCGCCCCTCTCGGAGAGCCCGGCAAGCTACCGAGAGTATCCCACCCGCACCGCAGAGCCTGGCAAGCTCCCTGTGGTGTATTCGATATGCCAAAAACAGTAACAACAAGTCTCACAATGGAGTCGGTACTGGTGCCCGCTCGAGCAAATAAATGAACAACAGGATGACAGTGCTACCAGACTGTGCATATATACACATATATATATATATATATATATATTTTGCTTTTTGGGTCACACCTGGCGATGCACAGTGGTTACTCCTGGCTCTGCACTCAGGAATTACCCCTGGCCGTGCTCAGGGGACCATATGGGATGCTGGGATTTGAACCCGGGTCAGCCGCGTGCAAGGCAAACGCCCTACCCGCTGTGCTATCTCTCCAGCCCCTATACACATATATTTATCATACATCAAATGAAATCAAATCAGAGATTCTCAGAGATGGCTCCTCACTTTGAAAAGCAGGTGCCAGGGTCAGAGGGACAGGAGGGAGGCAGGAGGGAGGCTCTGGCACTGAGCTCCCCGGCACCACCCATGATCTCCCGAGCCCACCAGCAGCGGCCTGAGCACAGAGCCAGGAGTCAGTACTGAGCAAAGCGCCAGGAATAAGTACTGAGCACAGCCCAGCAGGGTCTAAACACAAACACAACATAAACAATAAGACACTCCAAAGCAGGGGAACTGCCTTTCACCCTGAAATTGTGGTAAAGAGGAAACAAAGGTGGGGGCAGAGCATAGCACAGAGGGAAGGGTGTCTGCCTTGCACTTGGCCGACCTGGGTTTGATCCCTGCATCCCAGATGGTTCTTTGAGCACTGCCAGGAGTCATTCCTAAGTGCAGAGCCAGGAGTAACCCCCGAGCATGCCTGAGCGTTGCTGAGTGTGACCCAAAAAGCTGATAGGGGGAAGAAAAAAAGAACTGCAGTCAAATATCACCTTGCCCTCCAACAGTTTCATAGCTAGCGGGTCATTCTCCTGGGCATCTCCTCTTTAACCCTCAACCCCAATGGGGCCAGAGGGATCGTATAGCAGATAGGCAGATAAGGCGCTTGCCTCGCACACAGCTGACCCGGGTTCGATCCCCAGCACCACATAATGTCCCCTGAGCCCACCAGGAATGATCCCTGAGTGCAGAGCCAGGAATAAACCCTGAGCATCACTGGCAATTGGGCCAGAGAGCAAGTACAGTGGGTAAGGTGCTTGCCGGGCCAACCCAAGGTCAATCCCGGTCACGGCACTTGGTCCCCTGAGCACCACCAGGAGTGACCCTGAGCACAGAGTCAACAGTAAGCCCTGGGCAGTGCTGGGCGTGGTCCAGAAGCAAACAGCCTCAGAAACTAGACTTTTTTTTTTTTTTTTTGCTTTTTGGGTCACACCCAGCAATGCTCATGGGTCACTCCTGGCTCTGCACTCAGGAATCACCCCTGGCGGTGCTCAGGGGACCCTATGGGATGCTGGGAATCGAACCCGGGTCGGCCTCGTGCAAGGCAAATGCCCTCCCCGCTGTGCTATCACTCCAGCCCCGAAACTAGACTTCTTTGTTCCTTTGGATTTGCAGGGGCCATATCCCACAGCAGTGCTCAGGAGTTTGTGCTCAGGAGCGCTAGGGGTC
Source organism: Sorex araneus (assembly GCF_027595985.1). NCBI lineage: Eukaryota > Metazoa > Chordata > Mammalia > Eulipotyphla > Soricidae > Sorex > Sorex araneus. The sequence continues at coordinate 3,445,118 of NC_073302.1, read as the reverse complement.
AAACAGGCCAGCTGGACGCACGCCAAGAATCTGACCTCACACTGTTCCTTCAGCCCACTTTTAATTTTCTTGAAAGATTAAAAAAGAAAAATGCATAGATGGGTTAAACAGATAAAAAGAGGTCAATTTTGGGACCAGAGTGATAGCACAGCGGGGAGGGCGTTTGCCTTGCACGCGGCCGACCCGGGTTCGATTCCCAGCATCCCATAGGGTCCCCTGAGCACTGCCAGGAGTGATTCCTGAGTGCATGAGCCAGGAGGAACCCCTGTGCATCACTGAGTGTGACCCAAAAAGCAAAAAAAAAAAAAAAAGAAGAAGAAGAAAATAAATATTTGGGGCTGGAGAGATCGTATCTGGGCTGCCTTGCCCATGAACCCCAGCCTGCTACCCAGCACCACAGAGGGTCCCCCAAGCTTTGCCAGGGTCACTCCTTAGCAAAGAGCCAGGAGCGGTTCCTGAGCACTGCTGGGTGTGGCTCCACCCAACCCCCACAAAATTAAACCAAAAATTGTCCCTGGGGCCAAAGGAAACAGTGACAAGGGCATCTGTCTTGCAGGCGTCCAACCCTGGCTCAATCCACAGCATCCCATATGGTCCCTCAAGCGCCCACTCAGGAATGATCCCTGAGCACAGAGCCAGGAGTAAGTCCTGAGCACCACGTGGTGGCCCCCAAACCAAAGAAAATAAAAGATGCCCAGGTCTGGTTTGAAGGGGAAACCAGGTTCTATTCTTTGTTTTCTGTTTTCGTTTTTCTTTGGCTTTTCGGTCACACTCAGCGATGCTCAGGGGTTACTCCTGGCCACTCAGGAATTACTCCTGGCGGTGCTCGGGGGACCCTGTGGGATGCTGGGAATCGAACCCAGGTAGGCCACGTGCAAGGCAAACGCCCTACCCGCTGTGCTATTGCTCCAGCCCCATGTTTTTTTTCTTAATTTAATTTTATTTTTACAAAGTTGCTCACAATAATTCATTCCATTTAATATTCAAACACCAACCCCACCACCATTGCATCCTCCCACCACATACTTTGAATGTTTCCACCCCAAATTTCAAACCATGCCCCTCCCAAAGCAGAACTGAAACAATTCATTGTGCATTGCTTGATATGAATAATTCGCCAAAAATGGTCCAATAAAGTTTCCTCAGAAGAAAGTGTGTGAAGGCAGTTGCATTTCATCCCAGAGTCATTAGGCCCTTGTATGAGACTACAGACATGTTTGTTAAACCCCATCGAATATTGTGTGCTACCCTTGGTACATCAGTGGTGTATGGCCGAACACTCCAGGAATTCTAAAATTTAGAATAGGATTATACGGGCTGATGGTCTTTGAATAGACGAATGTCCCCAAGACCCAGCTGTGAGTAAAGGAATAAAGATATGTACCTCATCAGGTTTCTGTGGCATTAGCTAACATCACGTATACATAAAGTACTTTGCAAAGTGTGTGAGATACATTTAGCACTTAGCAAATTGAACTATTCAATAAAAACATCTGGTACAGCTTGAAGCCACACCTAGCAGTGCTCAGGGGTTACTCCTAGTTCTGTGCTCAGGGCTCACTCCTGAGTGGTACCTGGGGAAATCACATGGGGTGTCAGAAATTGAACTAGGGTCAGCTATGCACAAGGTAAGCATCTTTGGGTCACACCCAGCGATGCTCAGGGGTTACTCCTGGCTCTGCACTCAGGAATTACACCAGGCAGTGCTTGGGGGACCCTATGGGATGCCAGGAATTGAACTTGGGTTGGCCACATGTAAGGCAAATGTCCTACCTGCTGTCCTACCGCTCAGGTCCCAAGGTAAGCATCTAACCTCTGCACTGCACCTCGGACCCTTCAAGAAATACTTTCAAGTATTATCTCCTTTGTGGATTTGCAAAAAAAAAAAAAAGTTGTTGTTGTTTGATTTCAGGCCACACCCGGTGGTGCTCAGTGTTCCTCCTGGTCCCGCACTCAGCCATCACTCCTGGCGGGGCTCAGGGGACCAGGTGGATGCCGGGGATTGAACCCAGGTCAGTCACGTCAAGGCCAGCGTGCTCCACGCTGTGCTGTCTCTTCAGCCCTAGACTGGTTGCTCTGGTGCACAAAAAACCCAAAATCGATGGGGCCGGAGCGATAGCACAGCGGGGAGGGCGTTTGCCTTGCATGCGGCCGACCTGGGTTCGATCCCCGGCATCCCATAGGGTCCCCCAAGCACTGCCAGGAGTAATTCCTGAGTGCAGAGCCAGGAGTAACCCCTGAGCAACCCCTGAGCATCGCTGGGTGTGACCCAAAAAGCCAAAAAAAAAACAAACAAACCCAAAATCGAGTTGAATTTCTGGGCAGAAAGAGATTAGCCCCAGGGCAGTGTCTGACTGTGATGCCTGTCATGTCACGCGGTCTCCCTCCTCAAAATACCGCATCGTACAGAGAGAGTGGCGCACGCTTGACCACAGGTCCTGGGACTCCGGAAAGTGAAATGACCCGTGGAGCGAGGACAACAGAAGGCCACACGTGGCAGCCACCCGGAGGCCGGAGGAGCGAGAAGCACCGTGTGGCGGTGCCTCGCACGTGGTCACGGGTTGGATGCCGACGCCACCGTTGGTCCCCTGAGCACAGAGCCAGGAAAAGCGCCTGAGGGCTCGGGGACGATCCCGGCTCCACCCCCCAGGAAGCAGGGCTCTGCTTCGGGAGGGACCCGCAGTGCTCTCTTATCTGCCCGACTCCACCTCATGCCCTACTTTGTTCTTGCAGTGACATAACTTGGGTGAGTTTCTGATGTGGGGAAGAGTCCATAAACTCAGTCTGAGGACTGGAAAAGATCCAGCGGGGCCAGGAGAGACCCGGAGGTAGACCCCAGGAATTTCCTAATTTCCTGCCTCCACTGCACCCGTCTGGCCCCGGTGTCTCCCAGTGCAGCTTTGCAGAGAGTGGCCTGGGGCCCAAGCCCGGGAGGGGTGGCATAAAAGAAATAAAAGATCTAGGACTCTCCCTCCCCCCCCCACCACCCTTGTTCCCCTATTTTGTATTCCCCACCACCTTTTAAAAACCAAACCAAACCAGAGTTCAGCTCTATTAATATCTATCATGCTGCTGTTGCTTTCAGTTCCTTATTCTCATTAAAAATTTAGAAGTGGGGATTAGGGTGGGAATCCCCTGGCCCCGGAGTCGGGGCCGGGTACCCTGGTGCCATAGATGGTTCCCCCGGCACCACAGGCCTAGGGGTAAGCCCCCAGCACAGCTGGGTGTGGCACAAATGAGAGAGAGAGAGAGGGAGGGAGGGAGGGAGGGAGGGAGGGAGGAGAGCATGAGTGTGGGAAGGAGATTCAGAGATGGTGGCAACCCCAAGTAGCCCCTGACACCAACCAAGCAACCAACCAACCACACGTCAAGATTAGGCTTCTGCCCTGCCTCACTCAGCACTGATACTCAGATTAGGATTCCTGTTTTTCTTTCTCTGTCACACCCCATGCTGCCTAGGGTACACTCCTAGCTCTCAGCTCAGGGGCTCACTCCTGGAGGGACTTGGGGGGACCATCTGGAGTGCGGGAGCTTGAACCCGGGTCCACCAAGCACAAGGCAAGCGCCCTGTGGGCTGTACTCTCTCTCCAGCCCGATTCCTGGTTTGTTTTGGTTTGGGGTCACACCCGGTAATGCTCTGGGGTTACTCTGCATCATGAACCACTCCTGGTGGTACTCAGGGGACCCTGTGGGATGTCAGGGATTGAGTCAGGGTGGGCTGCATGCAAGGCTAACTAATGCCTTACCCAGATGTACTATTGCTTGGGCCCCTCCTGGTGGTTTCTCTCTTTTTTTTTTCTTTTTTTTTTTGGGTCACACCTGGCGATGCACAGGGGTACTCCTGGCTCTGCACTCAGGAATTACTCCTGGTGGTACTCGGGGATGCTATGGGATGCTGGGAATTGAACCAGGTTGACTGTGTGCAAGGCAACTGTCCTACCCACTGTGCTATTGCTCCAGCCCCTCTTTCTTTCTCTTTCATTTTTTATTTTTGGTTTTTGGGTCACACCCGGCGATGCACAGGGGTTCCTCCTGGCTCTGCACTCAGGAGTCACCCCTGGCGCTGCTCGGGGGACCATATGGGATGCTGGGAATTGAACCCGGGTCAGCCGCGTGCAAGGCAAACGCCCTACCCGCTGTGCTATTGCTCCAGCCCCTCTTTCTTTCTCTTTCCTGAAACAATTGCACATAAAAGAGCACACGTGCCGTGGGTGGCAAGTCAAGAAACAAAAAAGAAAGACCCACCTAAATAAACCCTGTCTACTTAAAGAGCGTTAAGTTTGCCGGTTGGAACCAGCCAAGTCCTTCCCGCAAAGGTCTCGCTCCACATTCCAAAGATCAGAAAGAAGAAAGTCTCTGAGGCCGAGAATTAGTCCCGGGGAAGGGTGCGAGCCTTTCCCGCCGCCCGCCGGCCCGGGTTCCAGCACCAACGCTACGTGGGTGGCCCGAGCCCCGCCGGGCGCAGCGCGCAGAGCCCGGGGTAAACCCTGCGCCCGCTGCTGTGTGGCCCCCACACCAGGAAGAGAAAAGAAAGGAATTTCTAACCCAAAATCCGGGGAAAGCTGAGCCCCTAGAAATACCGGGACATAGGATAGAGCCTAAACGCTTCCCGGGGTCCCAGGAACAAAAGCCTCCGTCGCTCAGCGCCCGCTGCCCGGACGGGCAGGGACGGGCAGGGACGGGCACGACCAGCCGCAGCTCCCCGGGCCGCGGGCAGAGACGCGCACGGCCGCTCCGCCCGTCTGGGATGCGAGCACGGAGGGTCCCGCGGGGGCGGCCCACGGGGACAGGCAGCCCTCGCCGGTGGGGGGGGCACCTCTGGGCTCCCGCGACTTCCAGGACCTTCAGCCGCGACACTGCCTAGGGGGGGTCATCGCGGGAGCGACAGGGCTCGGGGTCCCCGCGATCGGGGCCCTTCCAAGCCCGGGGCGGCCCGGGCAGTCGGGGCCCGGCGACAAGCAGCGGCGACGAGCGCTCGGGAGCCGGAGACGCAGTGCGCGCGCGCGTGTGCGTGTGTGTGCGCGTGTGCGTGTGTGCGCGTGTGCGTGTGCGTGTCGCGCGCCAGCCCCGGCTGCAGGCAGGGCCCCGGTCGGGGTGACCCGCCGGGGCTGCGCGGCCACTCCCGGCCCGCCGGCTCCGGGCCCCGGGTCGCGCGCGTCCGCGCCGCCGAGCCCCGCGGCTCCTTCCGGCGCGCCGCCCTTTGACCCCGGAAGTGGCCCTGGAGGAAGCGGCTGGTGATGCTGGAACAAACATGGCGGCCTGGGCGCCCGTCGGGCCCTCGGGCTCCCGCCGCTGCCGGCCGGCCGCCGGCCCCCCGCTGCTCCCGCTGCTGGCGCTGCTGCAGCTCCTGGCCGAGCCGGGCCTGGGCCGCGTCCACCACCTGGTGCTGCAGGTGAGGCGCGCGGGGGGCGGGCCCTCCCGGCTGGCCAGCTGGGGCCCCCCGGCGGGGCAGCGCCGCGGGGACAGGTGCTCTCGGGGGCCCGGGGCCGCCTCCTGCTCGGGCTGGGGGGCTCCCCTGGGCCTGGCCTCGGCGGCAGGGCGGGGGGCGCGCGCGGGCAGGGAAGCAGCCCCCCGCGCCCGGCGTCGTGGAGGGGCGTGTGCTCCCGGGTGGCACCAGGGAGAGTCGCCCGGGCCGGAATGCGGGACTCCCCGCTCCGAGTCCCGGGGTCCCGGGGGGAGCACCGTAAGTGGAGTAGCAGCCCCCGGTGACAGTGCTCATGCCCCCGCCCCCGCCTCCCCCCAGCCCCGGCCGGGGCGCCCGCGGGTGCCGGGCACGGAGCTCGGCCCGGAGGGGTCGGGGAGCCCCGGCCTCCGTGGAGAGGCGCCAGCCCGGCTTCCTGGGGCCGCAGCTGTGGCCTGGCCCGTGCCCCGAGGCCGGTGGGGCCGAGGTGGGGACTGGACCGTCCACCCCAGTCCCCGCCCAGGGGCGCTGGGAGATGCGGAAGCCCCGCGTCTTGGGGGGCGTGTAGGGAGGCCACGTGCCTTGCACTCGCCGGGGACATACAAACCCGTGGTAAAGGCGCGGGGGTCCCGGGGGTCCCCGCTCTGCGCGGCCACTCCCGCTGCGTTTCTCGAGGGCGTGGCAGGCGTCGGGGTTCCCGAGCTAGAGTCGGGGCTGGAGTCCACCGGGACTCCCGTGCGTGTCTTCTCTGTCGTCGGAAGTGAATGTTAACTTTGTAACCTGTGTCCTAAGCCCGCGAGTCACCAAGTGTTGCCTTCTTCCCTAGCCCACACTGCGACTGTTTCCTTTCCTCTAAACGGGGCAGGGCTGGAGGGATAGTCCAGTGGGTAGGGCCTTGCCTTGCACACGCCGACCCGGGTTCGATCCCGGTATTCCAAAGGGCCCCCCCTGAGTACCGCCAGGGGTAATTCATGAGTGCAGAGCCAGAAGGAACCCCTGAGCATTGCCGGGTGCGACCCCCAAATCAACCCATAAAGTAAACTAGCCAGCTTCTTCCCGAATAGACTGAAAGGCCCTGGAGAGACCCCAGCGGTCCCAGCAGCGGGCGGTGCTTGGCGCTTCTCCGCTCAGTGCTGCAGGACCAGCTTGGGGCGCCCGTGTGCAGAGCGTGTCTCGGCTCCTGGTTGGAGGGCTTGTCTCAAGGGTTCCAGTACTCTCTGGACACGTGGTGTGGAGGCAGTTGAGCTTTTCCTAGATGACGGGTCCTTGCGTTCCCTTATTCCCCAGGGGCTGGCCTGGAGCCCCGGGTTCAGTTCCTGGCACCGCAAACAACAGACGCAGTGCCGGTAATCGGCCAGTGGGCTAGGTGCTTCTTGCACAGAGCTGACCTGGGTTTGATCCCCAGCACCCCATAGTGCTCCCTGAGCCCTGCCGGGGTGATCCCTGAGCACTGCGCGATGGAGCAGTTATTCATGGGACAGTGTCTGTCTCGAAGCCGTTGGTAATATTGAAGTGTTCCTTAACGCTTTCCCGGTTGCCTCTGTTTTGGTATCGCGCCTGGCTCTGTGCTTGGGGACTGCTCCTGGCTGTCTGGGGGGCCCGTGCGGTGCGGTGGGGGGCGGGGGTGAAGGCAGAGCCCATTCGTGTCATAGTAAGGGCTATTTTCAGACGAGTGCTAACGGCAGAAACCCATTCCAGGCCGAAGGCGCACCCAGTCATTCTCGGATGCTGTGGGCGCTGCTTCCAACTCTGGGCTTGCGGGGGAGGGGAGGGATAATTCTAGTTTCCGGGGGCACCGCGGATGGCAGACGGGGCAGCTGCCAGGAAAATGTCTCCGTCGCTTAGAGTGGACGTTTCCCGGGCCGAACTGTGACTCCTCCAGCTCCTCACAGACTCTCGCTCAGACAGCCTGAACTCCGGGCCAGCGACAACGCCGGGGTGGGGGCTTCAGGGTACGGAGCTCAGGGGGACCCCGGGCTTGTGGGCAGCTGGGGTGGGAACGTGCTGTTTCTTTTTTGTTTTGGGGCCACACCCGGCGATGTTCGGGGGTTACTCCTGGCTCTGCTCAGGGATCACTCCTGGCGGTGTTGGGGGACCGTATCGGGTGCCAGGGATCGAACCCGGGTCGGCAAGGCCAGTGCTCTCCCTGCTGTACTGTTGCTCCAGCCTGTGAGAAGGAGTTTAAAGCTGGCTTCACTGTCTTCTTTCTTTCAGTGGAGCAAAATAGTTTTGTTAAGAAACTTGCTTGGAGTAGTATGAGGAGCAGGGAGGCAGGTGGCGGGGAGAGGGGGAGAGAGAGAGAGAGACAGAGAGAGAGAGACAGAGACAGAGAAGCTGGGGCCACTTGCACCTGCTGCCGTCTCCCCCCCTCAGCCGTCCCCGTCTGTATTTCGCTGGCGGCCCGTAGCTTGGGCGAGCTCTAAGTGGGCCACTAGGGCCAGGGTCAGACGCTTGCCTTACTCGCGGCCACCCCCGGCACCGCCCAGGGTCCCCTGAGCCCGCCAGGAGTGACTCCTGAGTATCGCCACCCAGAAGAAAGAAGTAAAGTGACGTCTCACTTGCCCCGGCCGCCCCTTCCTGGTCCCCGACGGCTGCCCAGGGGTCTTGCCGGGCGGGCACTGTTTAGAACACGGGCTGCGGGAGGGGCAGGGTGGGGCCACTCTGAGTCACATGTCACTCCCCAGTGGGACCTGCTGATCAGGAGCTGTCCCTGTGACGTGTTCCCGACAGGCCTGGGCATCCGAGATTGTACCGCTGGGCGCTGCCCTTGAGAGAGAGAGAGAGAGAGAGAGAGAGAGAGTGTGTGTGTGTGTGTGTGTCCCGTGGCTGCTCAGGGTCACTCGTGGGGGCATGTGCAGGCCCTGGGGCTCTTTCTCCCCGCGCATGCCCTTAGCCTTTGGGGCTGTCTCTTGCATTCTCCCCTTTTTCCCTTTTTAAAACATTATTTTAGGAAAATCATCCTTGTTTTCCTCTCTGGCTTTTCGGTTTGCTTTGGGTTTCGGGTTGTGGGTGGTTGGTGTTTTTGGCCATACCCCGCGTTCCAGCCCTGGGAACGGCTCTTCTGTCCTGTTTATTTTTTTAGCTCTTGTTGCGATCAGGGTATTGGAGCATAGTCCTGCTACTGGCTTCCTGAGCATCTGTGCCGAGCGGGGCCCAGTATCTGGTGTCTTGCATTCATTTATGCCTCGTGGCAGGCGCCAGAGTAAGCAGCTCCCCGCCTCATGAACCGGGGGTGCTGGGGTGTGGGGGGCAGGACGGAGGAGGCAGTGCGGGTGTCTGGGGGCAGCGTTCCGCCCTCGCACCCGGTCGCCAGCTTTTCTGGTGTTTGGCTTTTGGGGCCACACCTGACAGTGCTCAGGGGTCACTCCTGGCTCTGCACTTGGGCTCCTGGTGGTGCTCGGGGGCTGGCCCTGGGCTGGCCGCGTGCTGGGACGGCAGGCGCCCTCCCCGGGGTACTGCGGCTCCAGCCCTTCCCCCTCTCCTTTGCGTTTTCTTCCTTCCTGACTGCCGCAGCGGTGCTCAGCCTTGCTCCTGGCTCTGTGCTCGGGATCCCGCCGGGCAGGGCTCGGGGACCGAGTGCCGCACCTCGGGCCGGGCAAGGCCGCGTCTCCCCGCTGGCTTCCTCCCGCCGTTCTCTTGCTCTCCTGACGGGCTTCACTGCCCCACGGTGCGCGGGTGGGACGGCCCCTCTGGGAGCTGCTGGCGCCCGCGTCAGGTCAGTGAGGGCCGAGCCAGTGCTGGCCGCTGCTCCTCCTCGCGGCTGCAGTGCTCCAGGCCGGCCCCTGGCTGCTCCGGGGTCACCACTGGCGGGGCTCGGGGGACCCGCTCCGGTGTCGGGGATCAGATCCAGGTCCCGTCCCTGCGTGCTGCGGTGTGCCCGCCTCACACATTTCTGGGACCCTCGCTGTCCCCCCGCCCGCCCTGTCCTTGTCATCCCCCACCTGCCCTGTCCTCGCCGTCCCCCCGCCCGCCCTGTGTTCGTGCTCCCTCACTGGCTGTGTCGGGGGCAATGGGCCCGCACTGAGGGCTTGGCTCAGGTCGCCGGGCTCGGAGCGGGCCGCCGTTTCCTGTCCCATCTTCATCTGTGCCCCGGCCACGTGCACGGAGGGGGGCTAAGTCACGGGACGGCCCAACGCGTAACCCAGGTTGGAGTCTGTGCTGAAAACTCGGACTAGCAGTGCTCTGACTGTGATCTAAGTGTATGTGTGTGTGGGGGTCACTCCCAACAGTGCTTGGGGGCTACTCCCAGCGCTCCCCAGGCCCTTGGGGCTTGTGGCACCACGTGGTACGGGGGCTTGAGTTGAGACATGTGCCTTTGAGGGGTATCTCTCAGGCCCCTAGTTCACAAATACTCAGAACTACTTGAAAGTTGAGTGAGGCCAGACTGGGCAGCGTCCTTGGCTGTGGGCCCGCTGCATGGCGGGAGGGGGGTGGGAGGCCGAAGCGTTGTTCCTCCTTCCCCCATGTGCCCTGCCAGATCTGCCCCAGGACCCTTTCACGTGCTTCTGAGTGAATCGGATCTCTTGGTGGCTTCCTTGCGGCCGCGTGATGAGGCACCTGGGAATGTTTGGGGTGTGTGGTTGGTTTGGGCTGGGGAGGAGGGGCGGGCTGCGCGGGCTCAGGGGTCACTCCTGGCGGGGCCGGCGACCCTCAGACTCCTGTCTCCCTGCCGCATCTCTTCAGGACGACGTGAGGCACAAGGTGCATCTGAACACCTTCGGCTTCTTCAAGGAGGGCAGCATGGTGGTCAACGTCAGCAGCATCAGGGTGAGCGGCCCCGGAGCCACAGCCACGTCGGACTCTGAGGAGGTGAGTGCCCGCCGCGGGCTGTCGCTCGGGACAGTGCACAGCTGGCCGCGGGCCGGGCCGAGCTCTCGCGATTCTTGAACAGCTTTAGTTCTTGGCGGTTGTGTTGTTTGAACACAGCTTTATTCCAAGGACTGACACTCGGCGATTAGTGACTTGGGGGATCTGAGGGGAGCCAGACTCGAGAATCCCCGTGGGGGCTGGGGCGACAGCACAGCGGGGAGGGCGTTTGCCTTGCACGCTGCCGACCCGGGTTCAGTTCCCAGCATCCCACAGGGTCCCCTGAGCACCGCCAGGGGTAATTAATTCCTGAGTGCAGAGCCAGGAGTGACCCCTGTGCATCGCCAGGTGTGACCCAAAAAGAAAAAAAATCGCCGTGCCTGGGCGGGAGAGACGGTGGCGAGGGGCCGGTGCTGGCCCCCGGGGTCCCCTGAGCATTGCAGCCCCCACCAGGAATCTCCGTCCCGTGCTTTGTGCTGCGCTAGCTTCGGGCCCAGAGCCCCGTGGACACGTCCCCCCTCTCCCCGCCTAGGTGGGATTCAGCCTGGACCGCACGAAGAACGACGGCTTCTCCTCGTACCTGGTGAGCGCCCGCGCCCCGCCCTGGCCTCGCCCCCGGGCCGGCCCGGCCCCCGCCCACCCACCGTGCGCTTCCTTCCCAGGATGAAGACATCTGCCCCCTGCGGAAGGCGATGATCTCGGACACCCGCCTGATCCTGGACTTCCCCAGAAGCGTGTAAGGACCGTGTGGTGGCCGTGTGGTGGCCGGGGGTGGGTGGGGGGTGGGTGTGGGGGCAGCCACAGGTGCTGCCGGGTGCCGAGGGTGGGAGGCGCCGTCCACTCCCTGCGCCCCACACTGTGAGCACCGCCGGGAGTGACCCCCAGGTTCCGAATACCCAGAAACCCCCCATGGGGAGCACGTGGACCCGAGTTCACGGAGCCTCTGGGTGAGCGTGGCCGGCAAGCAGCCACCACGGGTCCCGCACGGGGACGCCACGGACCTCACGTGGCAATGTCGGGTTCTGCATGGCGGTGCCACGGAGCCCACACGGCGACGCCCTGGATCCCGTGCGGTGATGCCATGGAGCCCACATGGTCATGCCACGAATCCCACACCGTAGTGCCACGAGCCCACACGGGGCTGCCACAGAGTCTGCACAGTGGGGCCACGGATCCTGCACAGTGGGGCCACAGAGTCTGCAGGTCCCTCATCGCGATGCCACACGGCGGGGCCATGCAGTGCTGCAACACAGCAGTGCCACGGGTCTCGCCCGTGCCCCGCGGGAGTGTGGCAGGGCTGCAGAGGAAGGCCCAGCGGGGTCGCCCCTGCAGAGCAAGCAGGGCGGAGCCTTTCTGGGCCCGGAGCTCCCCACCCGACAGGGCCGTGTGAAGTGACGTGCGCCCCGCGGTGGACGGCGTGCATGGCTGTCCCAGGCCCTGGGGCCCGAGGCACTAGTGCGCCGCCGCAGCCCGAGCCCCCGGCCCCCCTTGGGCCCGAGCTCCGCACCGCCCCCTCCCTCCCCCTCCCGTCCCCAGCCCTGAGGCCACCCTGAGTACGCGCTGCTCAGCCCTGGGCACCTACCACCCACCGAGCCCTGCGCCGTCTGGGCCCCCAGTGACGGTCTGTCTTGGGGGGTCTGGGTGACTCGGGCCCACACGGAGCCTGTCCTGCGCCGCTGCGGGTCCCAGCCCCCCCATCTGTTCTCTCTCCCGCTGGCCTGCGTGGACGGTGCCGGGGCCTGAGAACGTCCAGGCCTAGCTGGCCGTGGCGAGCGGGCTGAGAGTGACCACAGTGACCGTCGCCTGCCTGACGTCCACAGTCTGGCCTGGGCCCTGCCCCCCCCCCAACGGCTGCTGTGGTGGCTGCCCCCTGCTGGGGTCCCTCAGGGCGTTCCGGGGTCTGCGTCACGGGAGCTCGGGCCAGCACATGGCAGGAGTGTGGGGCCTCGGGACCCCGGAGAGGCGCGGGCAGGGTGGGCCGTCGGAGGGAGAGCGGCCCAGGGTCTTCCCTTCCCTGCCCTTGGACATGCTAAGGGCCCAGGGGTGCCGGGGGAGAATGTCCTGTCACGTGACCACGTTCTCTCCCGGCCCCTCCCACCTGGGTCTCAGCATTCGGGGGCCTCGGGCTCCCCATGGCCAGCAAGGACCCCCGAGCTGCCGGTGAGGGGCCCTGAGCGCCCCTGAGAACTTCTTTCCTTCCTTCTGGTTTGTACGTAGAGTGACGGTGAAATCCCCAAGAGCCGAGAACCTGTTGCCCAAGGTCGTCGTGAGTAGGGACGCGAGGGTGCTGGGCCGGAGCCAGGGGCCCGCCGCGGGCAACCAGACCGACGGGGTGCCAGGTAAACGGGCGGCGCTGCCGGGCCGGCTCTCGCCGTAGGACGGCGTGGGGGTGGGGGTGCTTGCTTGCATACCCCCTTGCATACCTTGCGTGACCCAGGTCTGATCCCCGCCACCCGATAGGGTCCCCCGAGCCCTGCCAGGAGTGAGCCTTGCGCACAGAGCCAAGAGTGAGTTCTGAGCACAGAGCCAGGAGTCAGCCCTAAGCACAGAGCTGGGAGTCAGCCCTAAGCACAGAGCCAGGGTAAGTCCCGAGCACAGAGCCAGGAGTCAGCCCTAAGCACAGAGCCAGGGTAAGTCCCGAGCACAGAGCCAGGAGTCAGCCCTAAGCACAGAGCCAGGATAAGCCCTAAGCACAGAGCCAGGAGTGAGTCCTGAGCACAGAGCCAAGAGTGAGCCCTGAGCACAGAGCCAGGAGTGAGCCCCGAGCACCAAGCCAGGAGTCAGCACTGAGCCAGGGGTGAGCCCTGAGCACAGAGCCAGGAGTGAGCCCCGAGCACAGAGCCAGGAGTGAGCCCCGAGCACAGAGCCAGGAGTGAGCCCCGAGCACCAAGCCAGGAGTCAGCCCTAAGCACAGAGCTGGGAGTGAGCCCTGAGCACAGAGCCAAGAGTGAGCCCTGAGCACAGAGCCAGGGGTGAGCCCTGAGTACCGCCGAGCGTCGCCCAGGACCGGAGTGGAGCCCGCCGGCCTGCTCTCTGCGCTGTGTGGCGAGGCTGTGTGGATGCTCCGACTCTTCCTCTGGGACGAGTGCGGGTGGTGGGGACGCGGGTCACGCTTCCCACTGCCAGGCCCGCACCCCGACCTGCTGGATTCAGGGTTGTGCTCTTGCTGACTCGGGGGCGCTCCCTGCCCGTCACACGGCCCAGGAGAGCTGGGCCGCCGCCCGCCTTGCCGGGGAGAGCCACTGTCTCGGCTCTTTGTCCGCTGGCCTGGTTTTGTGTCTCGAACTTTCCTTCGTCGGAGTCCCAGCCCTCACTGCCCGGGTCAGAGTGATGCTTGAGATGGAGGCGCTCTTCGGTTCTGTACTGAACCAGTTTTGTTACTTTGTGCTTCCCTTGAAAATGTATACAAAGTGTCCATAGTGCCCAGGGTCCTCAGGACCTCGGTACTATTACTCGGAACCAGACAGCAGTGATGCAGATTAAAAAAGGTGTGTGTGTGTGCCCGTGTACTTTTTTTAGAAAAAAACTGTTCTTTTCTTTATCTTTTTTTTTCTTTTTGGGTCACACCCAGCAATGCTCAGGGGTCCCTCCTGGCCCTGCACTCAGGAATCACTCCTGGCAGTACTCAGGGGACCCTATGGGATGCTGGGAATCGAACCTGGGTTGGCCCCGTGCAAGGCAAACGCCCTCCCCGCTGTACTATCGCTCCGGCACAGGCAACTGACTTTTTCTCTCTAGCAGGGGTGAGGGCTGGGGAAGGTGTGGGGGGCTGTTTGCCTTGCAGGCGGCCAGCCCAGGGTTGGGCTCTGGTGTCCCATGTGGCCATGCGCGTCCCCTCTGAGCATCGATAGGAGTGACCCCCAAATGCAGAGCCAGGAGAGACCCCTGAGCCAGGTGTGCCCCCCCCCAAGAAATAGGAAGACAAGGAGGAAAAAAATGAAATAAAGCAGAAAAAATGAAGCAGGGGCCTGAGTGGTAGTAAGGTGGGTCGGTCCCTCCCTTGAGTGCGGCAGGGAGGGGACTCAGGAGCCGGGCCGGGGGCGCATCCTAAGTCGGAGGGCGCAGTGTGCTGGCGGGCACGAGCGAGCGCGGGACACGTCCCTTCCGTCTTTCGCTTTGCCTGAGTTCAGTTCCTTTGTGGTTCCCAGGAGGGACCCCCGAACACGGAGCCCAGGGGAAGCCCCAGGCGGGCGGGCCAGGAGAGCACAGCACTTCGCTCCTGGCACCCTGCGGGCCCCCAGCACCTCCAGCCGGGGTGTCCCGGGCCTTCCTGGGGCCGCAGGGCGCAAGCAGCCCGCACCCTCGGTCTTGCGCTGGCTGACACTGCTGGTGGGGTCCCCGGGCCTCCTGAAGACCACTGGGGAGACTCCCCAGACAGACGTACGCTAGGGCGGGAGTCGGAGAGGGGTTTGCGGTCACACGTCCTCCCAGCCCGCCCGCCAGCCCCCAGGCTGGGCTGACGGCCCCCCGTAGGGGTGACCCCCTGGTGTATCGCGTGTGTAGATTCTCCTTCATATGTTTTTTCTCTGTCGGAGTTGACAGGGCGGCAGCGTGAACGCCCAGAGCCCGGAGACGCGTTTCTGGTGTGGCGTCGGGTTCCTTGTTTGCTCGAGCCTTGCCCGGCCGGGCTCGGGGCTGTCTGTGTTGCTGGGGATCGAACTCACGTGGCCACATGCAAGCAGGCTCCTCACCTGCTGTAGTGTCTGCGACCCAGTGTAGGCTGTGGGGGGGGGGGCAGGGGGGATGGGCGTACCTGCTAGGCTCAGGGTCTGCTCTGGGTTCTGTGCTCGGGGGGTTACTCCTGGGGTGCTTGGGGACCGTGAGTGGCAGGGATGGTTGCTCCTTTGGCCCTGACCACTCAGTGCTGGCGGGTGACGGCCTGCCCGGGCACCTCGGCTCACACTAAGTGGCCCGCAGCCAGGAAGAGCCATTTCCTTGCTGCTGCTCCCCGTCCTCTGGGCCGGGCAGGTGGTGCCCAGGGCTCTACCTGGTTCTCTGCCGGGGGCTGAGAGTCCAAACCAGGCCTCCTGGATGATGCCCAGGACTCCGGGGACCATATGGGGTGCCTGGGATGGAACCCGGGGTCGCCACATCCAAGGCATGTGCCCTCCCTGCCATCCTGTCACTCCAGGACCCTCTTTTTTTTTTTTTTTTTTTTTTTTGTCCACACCTGCCGATGCTCAGGGGTTCCTTCTGGCTCTGCACTCAGGAATCACCCCTGGCAGTGCTCGGGGGCAGTGCTCTGGGATGCTGGGAATCGAACCCGGGTCGGCCACGTGCCAGGCGAACACACGCCCCGCTGTGCTGTCGCTCTGGCCCTGGGCTCCTCTTTCCCTTTGGATTCTGACACTCCTTCCCTTCCTGCAGCACAGCTGTGCGCCCCCCCGCCCCCCCCAGACTGTCCGAGTCAGCCCAGGTGCCCCCATGAGCCGGGGCACCGCCCCGAGCTACTTTAGCCTCCTTGCCGTGGGAAGACAAGTTCACTTTCTGCTGCTGCTCGCTGCCGGCTTTCCCGGCCGTGTCGGTCCCATGTGTCTGCCTCAGTGAGCCTCTCCAGAGAGGGGTGCGGCCGGCCCGGGTTCTAGTTCCCAGCCATCCAGATGGTCCCCGAGCACCACCACAGTGAGCCTGAGGGGTGTGTCCCCCCAAACAAGCAAGCAGACCCGAGCTGATTGGCTTTCCAGGGCCGTGACCTAGGGTGGCGAGGCCCGGCCCGCCGTGTGGCGTGTCTGATTCCAGGGGGCGCGCGTCCCTGCGGCTGCCGACAAGCCACGTGTGTCTGCTCATGAGCTTGACGTGACATATGTCCGATCCGTGCTCTGCGGCTCCCTGTGGGTTGTGGGTCGGGTGAGTGACCCCAGGGTGGCTCAGCTTTTTGGGTGGTGACTGGACGCTGGACAAGCTGGCGCCGTGACGGGTGTGAGTGCGTTGGCAGCTGTGTCGCACAGTAACGCCCGTCCTGTGTCTCTGCTTCTAGGCAGTAAGGAGTCGAAACGAAGCACGGAGGACACGGAGGTAAGGGCCGGCCGCCACGTGGCTCCGCTTCCCGGTCACGCGCGCGTGTCGCCGAACGTGTGCGCGCGTCCGTCTGCAGCCCGCACGCCCGTGTTCCCTCGTGCAGCAGCTCCGGTGCCCACTGGGCGGTGGGGCCCATGGCATCGACAGGGCGACGGTTGCAGAGTGGTGTGAGGGGGGAGCAGGTACACGGAGGGGCGGCCCAGGAGTGAGCCCGGAGCCCTGCCGGTGGGGCCCCAAGCTCACCAGAAGGGAAGGCTGGCGGGTCTCCTTCGCCCGAGCTGCCGAGGATCGGTTGGGATTTAGGTTTAAGACTCCGGGGCTCGGGGCAGAGAGGAGGCGTGTGCCCGGCACTGGCCCGCGCCCATCCCGGCACCCCAGAGGGCCCACGGAGCCTGCCAGGAGGGATTCCTGAGTGCAGGGCTGGGAGTAGCCGCGAGCATCGCCGGGTGTGACCCCCGAAACAACGTGGGGTTTGGGGTAGGGAGGAGGTCTGTGTCCGCCGTGGCTCCTGACGCAGTGCTCCTGTCTTTCAGGCCGTGGACGAGTTTCCTGTCTTCAGCAGTGCCGGGGCGCTGTCGTTCCAGGTGTGTCTCGCAGACGGGCTCCCGCGAGCCACAGGGTCGGGGGTGGGTCTCTGGGCAGGCGGTTTGTCGGGCCCTTGGGGACAGCGGCTGTCGCCCCCACAGCCTGCTGAGACGGGCCCGTGCTCCACCGTCAGGTCAGGAGGTTCTGACATAGGTGATGGGGCCGGAGCCAGGGCCCTGGAGCTGAGCCTGAGCACTGAGCCCAGAGTCGCCCGCGGGTCAGGAGTGGCACCGCAGTTGCGACCCTGGTTCATTCCCGTAGAGAGTACTCGGAGCACTGGCCGGGTTGCAGAGAGCCAGGAGCGGCCTCTGAGCACTGCTGGGTGTGACCCCGCCCCACAAAACACACAACAGACCGAGAACAAACAAGGAACGACCCGGATCTGGTTGGGGTTTTCTTTGAGGGGAGGGGGCACGCCTGGTGCCAGGGTTAAGCGTGGGGCGGCCACATGCAAGGCTCCGGCCCCTCCCGCCCGCCTCTTCCCGGGTCCCCCCCGTGGCCCCCGACCCCCTTGAGGCCTAGGATGCAGGAGCAGAGCCCCTGGGCGAGGCGCCAGTGGTCGTCTTGATCGTGCCGTCTGCCTCGCTGTGGTTAATCACGGCTCATTCTCGCGGAGAGTCGCCGGTGGTGCTCAGGGCGACCCCAGGACCATGTCCCTCCCGGTGCCCCGCCCCGTCCCGCTCCCTCCCGTGTGCGCAGTCCCGGGGGCACTGAGGCTGTTGGCTGTGTCCTCGGCGCCGTCCCTCCCTGGGCGGCCTCTGCAGACGGGCCGGAGCTCGTCCCCCGGAAGCCGCCTGCCGCGTCCTGGCGCAGGTGTCCCCTTCCCCACGGGGCCTCCTCCCTGCCCTTGCCCCCGGCTCGGCCCCGAGACTCGGTCCCCTGTGCCCGCGCTTCCGCCGGAGGGGCAGGCTTTGATCGGTTGGGTTTCCCGTGTGTGAGGTCCCCAGTGAGGGAGGGAGCCAGGTGTGGGCCAGGGCCAGGGACTGGGCTGCTGCCCCCCAGCTCCGGCTGCCGACTGGTCCCACCCCTTCCGTCGGGGGTGTCGGTGGGCGCTGCCTTATTACCATTGCCGACTTTGGGCCACTCTTTTTTTTTTTTTTTTTGCTTTTTGGTCACACCCGGCAATGCACAGGGGTTACTCCTGGCTCTGCACTCAGGAATTACTTCTGGCGGTGCTCAGGGGACCATATGGGATGCTGGGATTCGAACCCGGGTCGGCCGCGTGCAAGGCAAACGCCCTACCCGCTGTGCTATCACTCCAGCCCCGATTTTGGGCCACTCTTGACGGGGCTCAGGGTGGTATGTGGTGCCAAGTGCCTTCTGTATGTGCCAGCTCTCCGGCCGCTAGGCCCCTTTCAGACAGTCACTCAGGGACACCGTGTTTCAGCCCCCAGTTGGGCAGTCTTTTTATTGGGGGGGGGCGTTGTGACCGCACCCAGTGTGCTCAGGGTTCACTCCTGGCTCTGTGCTCAGGGATCTTTCCTGGCGTGCTCGGGGACCACTGGGCTGCCAGAGATCACACCCGGGTGTGCCGTGACGCTTGACCCACTGTGCCCTGGCCCCAGCCCCTTTGTCCTTTCGAATTGTGTATTTCCGTTTTGTCCAGGTTTCCTTTCCCGCCTTTTTCATTGTGTCCATGCAGGAGGGGCTGCAGTCCTGTTGAGTGCAGATGATTGGGAATAAACGCCTTGGTCACCCCCTCCCCCCCCGGGCTGCCACCCAGAAACCGCGGCAGCCTCGCGCCCTCCTGCACAGGAGCCGCTCCTGGGGCGTGTTGGCGGCTCGCTCCCGCCCCGCTCTCGGAGGAGGTGACCTTCCCGGGCCGAGCGTTACCCAAGCAGGTCCCTTGCAGAACTTCTCTAGAGTTGACCAGAGGCCAGTCTGGAGTCTGATCCACGCACGTTATAAACACATAGAACACGTGTTTGTGTTTCCCTTTGTGTTGAGCTTCATGTGAATCCTGGGGACGGGAATGTGGCCCAGCGTTGCAGACGTCCTTACGGGCACCTGTTAGCGTTCCTGGGGGCGCGGGGCTGGAAGCCGGCCTCAGAGCCTACAGCCGCCCCCCCCCCCCAGGCCCTTGGCCTCTTCAGTAGCCCGTGAACCTCCCCTCATCTTCGGGAGCACACAGGAGTTGCCATTAGGACTAGGTAACTCCGTCCGGGTCTGTACAGAGCCTCCAGATGGGGCAGCAGGCCCGTCAGCTACGGGGTCTGTACATGTGGGGGCCCTGTACACGTGGGGGCCCTGAGCTGTGGGGTCTGCACACACAGGGAGGCCTATCAGCTGTGGAGTCTCTACACGTGGGGGGCCTGTCAGCTGCGGTGTGTACATGGGGGGGCCGTCAGCTGCAGTGTGTACACACGGACGAGCTGTCAGCTGCAGTGTGTACACATGGGGGCCCATCAGCTGCAGTGTGTACACACGGACGAGCTGTCAGCTGCAGTGTGTACACATGGGGGGTGTCAGCTGCAGTGTGTACATGGGGGGGCCATCAGCTGCAGTGTGTACACACGGGGGCCTATCAGCCGCAGTGTGTACACACGGGGGCCCCGTCAGCTGCAGTGTGTACACACGGGGGCCTATCAGCTGCAGTGTGTACACACAGGGCCCCGTCAGCTGTAGTATGTACACACGGGGGCCCGTCAGCTAGTGTCTGTTCACATAAGACCCTGTCAGCTGCAGTGTGTACAAATGGAGGAGCTATCAGCTGCAGTGTGTACACACGGAGTGTCATCAGCTGCCGTGTTATACGGCGGCGTGGGCAGCAGGCCTAGCAGTGCTCAGTGCAGAGTGTGGGGCGGGGGCCTAATGGTGTCGCAGCTGAATCAGCTCTTCTCTCGCTGAGAACTGCGCAGGTTTGGGGGACGCTGGAGTATTAGAGCGTCTGCTGAGAGCCACTTGCCCGGCGCAGTGGCACATCAGGGAAGGTGTTTGCTTAGCTCGCGGCCGTAGGGGGGTCGGTCCCCTGGACCTCTCGGGGCCTCCCAGGCCCACCAGGAGTGACCCACGGGTGTGGCCCTGAAACAAGGAGCCAAAGCGAAGGACCCACTGGGGCGGATTTGGCCCATAGTCCGGCGTCTTCCGACCTGGTTTCTTCTGGAGGTTGCAAAACCGAGCAGAGGGGAGGGTCTGCGGGCCCTTGGATTTTGTTCTTTTTCACTTTCAGTTTTACTTCAACGTCACCGACGACGCCCAGGAAGGCCTGTACAGCCTTTATTTCCACAACTGCATCGGGAGCGCGAAGCCGGGCGGCAGGAAGCTCTCCTTCAGTCTGGACGTGAGTGCCGGGCGGGGCGGGCGGCGCGTGGGCCGGGGACGTGTCCGGGACGCTCCTCCCTGCCCCGCAGCCGGCTCCAGGGAAGGGCCCGGGGCCCCGGCTAACGGGGGCAGGAATTTCGTGTCGGTTTCAGATCAACATCAGAGAGAAGAACCCTGACAGCTTCCTGTCCGCCGGCGAGATCCCGCTCCCGAAGCTGTACGTCTCCATGGCCCTCTTCTTCCTCCTCTCCGGGGCCGTCTGGGTCCACATCCTCCGCAAGCGGCGGTAAGGCCTTGCTCCGAGCACCCTCCGAGCGGGCCCGGGCCCCGGGTGCTCTCCTGGTCTGTCGGGGGCGTCTCGGGGCGGGCCGGGCCACCTGTTTGTGTCCGTCACGTCTCTGCTTTCGGAAGCAAGCAGACTGTCTCCAGCCCCGGCGAGCACTCTCGGGGGAGCACTGCTGTGGGCTCCCCGGCCCTCTCTCACGGGCCCTGCCTGCTCTGGCCCCGGCCCGGGCCCCTCCCGCTGGTCCCGGTGTCTCCTCCCACCAGGCCTCGCGTCTCGTTCCTGTGGTCAGCGCCCACGAGGCCCCTCGCCCCGGGTGGAGCCGGGACTCGAGCCCGCTCGGCCCCCGGCCCTGACGCAGCCCTCTGCTTCCGCAGGAACGAGGTGTTCAAGATCCACTGGCTGATGGCGGCCCTGCCCTTCACCAAGTCTCTCTCCCTGGTGTTCCACGCGGTACGTGGCGGCACCAGCCCGCGAGGGGGCGGGAAGGGCAGCTGCACCCTCGCCTCCCCACCGCACTCAGACCCCAGCTTCTCTGGACCCTTTTCCAAGCCCTTGGGCTCCTTCTCTCTTTTCTTCCTGACTTGGGGTCACACCCCGCGATGCTCGGGACTTCCTCCGGCTCTGCACCCTGGAGTCGCTCCCGGAGAGCCCAGGGCCTTCTGGGACGAGGAGAACTGAACCTGGGCCGGCCGCGTGCAAGGCAGACCCCTCCCCGCCGGGCTGTCTCCCCCGCCCCCTCCTCTCGCTGGCTGAGCTCAGGGCAGGGCCTGCTCGATCGTCCCCTCGACCTCCCTCCCCGCGTCCCCGGGGGCCAGTGTTCTCGCCGGCGTGAGGGTCGCTGAGAACTTCTCTCGTGAGGGAAACTGCTCCGACGGCTCGGGAGCAGCCCAGCCGCGCTGCCGTGGGCTCGGGCCCCCGAGAGTCACAGGGGGCTGTGCGCTCGCCTGCGTGTCAGCCGGGGCCACACGGCAGAAACTTCCCCTGCCTGCCTGCCTGCCTGCCTGCCTCGGGGGTGCCAAGGTGCCTGTCACAGTTTTCCGAAGAGTGTCGTGGGGTCGCTGTGGGTCTGGTCCATCCGCAGGGCCTGTGGCCGAGTGTCCGTGGGACACAGTGCTCCCTCCTTGGCCTCTGTTGGGCCCCGCCCAGCGGGGGGCGTGGTGGTGGGGGCAGTTCTCAGCCTCCTCCCCCCCACCCCCTCCTGGCCCCTGTGTGGGGGCTTCCCGAGAGTGGACAGTGAGGCGTGCGGGGCAGGGCAGCCCCGTGCCGGCCCCTTCACGGGGGCTGTTCTGGGCCTCTCCTTGTTTGGTGTTTTTTTTTTTTTTTCTTTTTGGGTCGCACCCGATGATGCGCAGGGGTTACTCCTGGCTCATGCACTCAGGAATTACTCCTGGCAGTGCTCGGGGGACCATATGGATATGGTAATCGAACCCGGGTTGGCCGCGTGCAAGGCAGATGCCCTCCCCCCTGTGCTGTGTCTCCAGCCCTGGGCCTCTCCTTGGCCACCCTTTTGGTTTGAGAGTTTCAGGGCCCCCCTTGGCGGAGCCGGGGCTCTGCGCAGGCGCCGTCCCGCCTGGGCTTGCGGGCCCTGCCCGCCCGCTGACCGGCCGCTGTTTGCTCGCAGATCGACTACCACTACATCTCCTGCCAGGGCTTCCCCATCGAGGGCTGGGCCGTCGTCTACTACATCACGCACCTGTGAGTACCTGGGCAGGAGCCCCGGGCTGGGGGGTGGGGCGCGGGGTGCGGGTGGGAGACAGCGGGCCCTGTGTTGTCTCCTCCAGCCTCAAGGGGGCGCTGCTCTTCATCACCATCGCGCTCATCGGCACGGGCTGGGCCTTCATCAAGCACATCCTCTCCGACAAGGACAAGAAGATCTTCATGATCGTCATCCCGCTGCAGGTGAGGGCCCTGGGGCGGTGCCAGGCGCCCGTCTGCCCCCGGCTGAGCACTGCCACACCTGCCTCTGCCGTTGGCCGCGCTGAGGACACGGTCCCCGGCTGTCTGCGGAGCCCGAGGCTTCGGTGGCTGCTAAGCCCCGGCCTGAGGTTCCCCAGAAACGGCCTCGGGACCCCCAGCCAGCCCCTCCCCTCTCGCCCTTCCTGGGGCTCGGACTTGGGAGAGGGACTCGGGGTCTCGGCTGTCTGGCGGGCTGGGCTGACGGCACCGCGAGCCCGTCCTGGGCCCGTCTCCTGGGCGGGCCGGCTGGACTCTGGCCTCGGGCCGGCCGGTGTCGGGGAGGCTCCTGTGGCCCGCGTGGCCGTGGCGAGGGACCGGAGCCCCCGGGACCGTGCGGTTTGCTCTGCTGCTGTTTGGTCTGGTCGGGGCCATCCAGGGCCGTGCTCTGGGGCTGCACCTGGCTCAGTGCTCTGGACCAGCCCCGGGACCAGGGTCGCGCCCAGGCCTCCTGCCTGCGGAGCCTGTGTCCGGCCCTGTGAGCGTCTCTGTTCTCTGGCCTGACGCTGCTGGTCAGTAGGAGAGGAGAAAGTTCTGGAAGAGCAGATGGGACTGGAAACAGAGCGATGGCTGTGGGTCGGGGCCTGTGGCCCCTGGGCTCCCCCCGGGCTCCCCCCGAGCTCCCGGCCGCTGTGTGCGCAGGTGCTGGCCAACGTGGCCTACATCATCATCGAGTCCACGGAGGAGGGCACGACGGAGTACGGGCTGTGGAAGGACTCGCTCTTCCTGGTGGACCTGCTGTGCTGCGGGGCCATCCTCTTCCCGGTGGTCTGGTGAGAGCCCCGGCCCCGGCCCCTTCCTGCCCAGTCCTGGGCAACAGGAGGCGGCACGTGACCCTCCCATGTGCCCCGTGGCCCCGTCCCAGGACCTGGGGGCTGTCCGCCCCTCCCCCGCCTCTGCAGGGCCGCCGCGGGAAGGGCTGTGGGGGGAGCCACCCCCTCCCCCCTGCCTTGGGCCCGACCCGGCGGCTGAGCCCCGCCCTCCCCTGATTGTTTCCAGGTCCATCAGACACTTACAAGAAGCGTCAGCCACCGACGGGAAAGGCAAGTCCCCCCCTTCCGAGCCCTCCTCGCACCCGCCACGGAGGGGGGTTTGCTGGAGATTCCGGCACAGGGGGTGGAGGTGGGGGGCTGGCCGCGGCTCAGGCGATGCCTGTTGGTTCCGTTGGTGGGTGTGGGGGTCACTTCAGGAGCTGAGGCTGGAGGGCAGAGCTGGAGAGTGGGGCGGTGTGCAGAGCTGGAGAGAGGGGCCGTGTGCAGAGCTGGAGAGAGGGGCCGTGGGCAGAGCTGGAGAGAGAGGCGTGTGCAGACCTGAGAGAGGACTGTGTGCAGAGCTGAGAGAGAGGCCGTGTGCAGAGCTGGAGAGTGGGGCGGTGTGCAGAGCTGAGAGAGGGCCGTGGGCAGAGCTGGAGAGAGAGGCGTGTGCAGAGCTGAGAGAGGGGCCGTGGGCAGAGCTGGAGAGAGAGGCGTGTGCAGACCTGAGAGAGGGCTATGTGCAGAGCTGAGAGAGAGGCCGTGTGCAGAGCTGAGAGAGGGGCCGTGTGCAGAGCTGGAGAGTGGGGCGGTGTGCAGACCTGGAGAGAGAGGGGCCGTGGGCAGAACTGGAGAGAGAGGGGCCGTGTGCAGAGCTGAGAGAGGGGCCGTGTGCAGAGCTGAGAGAGGGGCCGTGTGCAGAGCTGGAGAGAGAGGGGCCGTGGGCAGAGCTGGAGAGAGAGGGGCCGTGTGCAGAGCTGAGAGAGGGGCCGTGTGCAGAGCTGAGAGAGGGGCCGTGTGCAGAGCTGGAGAGAGAGGGGCCGTGGGCAGAGCTGGAGAGAGGGGCCGTGTGCAGAGCTGAGAGAGGGGCCGTGTGCAGAGCTGAGAGAGGGGCCGTGTGCAGAGCTGGAGAGAGAGGGGCCGTGGGCAGAGCTGGAGAGAGAGGGGCCGTGTGCAGAGCTGAGAGAGGGGCCGTGTGCAGAGCTGAGAGAGGGGCCGTGGGCAGAGCTGGAGAGAGAGGCGTGTGCAGACCTGAGAGAGGACTGTGTGCAGAGCTGAGAGAGAGGCCGTGTGCAGAGCTGGAGAGTGGGGCGGTGTGCAGAGCTGAGAGAGGGCCGTGGGCAGAGCTGGAGAGAGAGGCGTGTGCAGAGCTGAGAGAGGGGCCGTGGGCAGAGCTGGAGAGAGAGGCGTGTGCAGACCTGAGAGAGGGCTATGTGCAGAGCTGAGAGAGAGGGCTATGTGCAGAGCTGAGAGAGAGGCCGTGTGCAGAGCTGAGAGAGGGGCCGTGTGCAGAGCTGGAGAGTGGGGCGGTGTGCAGACCTGGAGAGAGAGGGGCCGTGGGCAGAACTGGAGAGAGAGGGGCCGTGTGCAGAGCTGAGAGAGGGGCCGTGTGCAGAGCTGAGAGAGGGGCCGTGTGCAGAGCTGGAGAGAGAGGGGCCGTGGGCAGAGCTGGAGAGAGAGGGGCCGTGTGCAGAGCTGAGAGAGGGGCCGTGTGCAGAGCTGAGAGAGGGGCCGTGTGCAGAGCTGGAGAGAGAGGGGCCGTGGGCAGAGCTGGAGAGAGGGGCCGTGTGCAGAGCTGAGAGAGGGGCCGTGTGCAGAGCTGAGAGAGGGGCCGTGTGCAGAGCTGGAGAGAGAGGGGCCGTGGGCAGAGCTGGAGAGAGAGGGGCCGTGTGCAGAGCTGAGAGAGGGGCCGTGTGCAGACTGCTTTCTGGCTGACTGACGCTGTCCAAAATAGCCCTGGCCTGGCTGGTCAGAACCAGTGTGCGAAGCACCGGGCCAGCCTCTCCCAGGGCTGCAGCGGTGCCCATCCTCAGGTGGCGGCGGGTGCGGTGGGCACAGGCTGCCCTGGCCAAGGGTGCCCGGCCCTGGGCCCTCACCCCACCCCCTGCGCTGCCTGGGAGGCAGGTGGGTACTGGCCTCCCGCTGCCCTCCTGGCGCCCCTCCCGGAGGCCTGGCCCTGGGCACCCCAGATCCTCCTTCCCGGGACCTGCCCGCTGGGACCCTCTTCTCTGCCTCACCCCGAGTGGGGGATGGCTCGCGGCTTGGCGCCACGCCCGCCGTCTGGGCGGGGAGCGGAGCCCGCGGGAGGGAGGGTCCAGCCGTGGGCATGGCCGCCGGGGCGGTGGGGGCTGGGCCCCTTCACGCCTGCCCAGGGGACCGCCTCGGGCTGGGCTTCTGTCTGGGGAGCACTGTGTGCCAGAGTACTGGGGTCGCCCGTAACTCCCTGCGCCCTGTGTGGCGAGGACAGACCCCCGCGTGGCGCGCGCTCCTGCGTGTCCACCAGGTGGCGGCAGCGGCCCTTCCACGGAGAGGAGGCTGGTGGCAGGAAGTGGCCCGGCCGGGGCCTGTCTCCGCGGGGAGGAAGGGCCGCTGCCCGCGTACTGCAGGGCCCTTGTGTGCCGGGGCCGAGCCGTGGCCGCGGTGTCCAGGGCAGGGATGCGGGCACCCCCCAGCTGGGCTCGGGCTCGCTGGGCTCCTCCGGCAGCCCGCGGCTGACCTGCCCCTGCGTGCCGCTGGCCCCGGTGTCCCGTGTCCTGCGCCCCACTGCTTCCCTGCACGCTGGCGGCCCTGTGGCCGCTGGCCCTCGAGGGTCTGGGGACCCGCAGGCGCGACCTGGCGGCCCTTGATGGGCGGTGGGCACCGCTTTGCCGAGGGCCCGGCCCTGGCTCTCGGGAGGGGCCTGGGCGCGTTCTCCGCCTCTCGCTCTTCCTGAGCCGTGTGGCCGCCGCCCTGCACACGCCTGCCACACGCGTGACACCCGGCTTCCCGGGGCCTGTCACAGGTGCGCGCCCACACGGCCGTGCTCGGGGAGGAGAAGGCCGCGGGCTGCCGGGTCAGCGAGCCTCTCGGCCGTCAGGCCCGTTGCACACGGTGCCGGGTGGGGTTTGAGGTGCAGGTCGGGGCCGCCAGGCCTGGACGCGGGGAGGGTTTCCTGGCCTCCCGCTCACCCTCGTGCCCGGCACGGAGCAGAGCCTCGAGGAGGCCCAGGACCTCCCTGGGGGTCTGGCCTGACTCAGTCGTCCTGCCCTTTCCTGGGAGACGGCAGTGCGGTGGCAGGAACCCCCCCCCCACACACACAACACACACACACACAACACACACACACAACACACACACACAACACACACACACAACACACACACACAACACACACTTGCACGGCGCAGGGGGCGAGGCACCGCGTGCTCGTGCCAGCCACGCCTCCGTGGCTCACGGGCACCGCCACGGGCATGCCAGGACACTGCCAGCTGCCACGGAGACGCCGACAAACAGCCCGAGGCTGCTTCCAGAATCCACCCGCCACGACACACATCATTTCCTGCCACCCACGAGACGCGCGTTTCCAGGGCCGAGGCGGGGAGGGGGGGAGGGGGCCTGGCAGAGCCCGCGGAGCCGCCGCCACTCACGACCCCGGGGTTGTGCCGTGTGGGGGTCACGCTGCTGCCTGCTGGCGCCTTGTGGGACAGGGCCAGGCGCCGGCCGGCCAGGGGCCCCGCGCACCCCCTTGGACAGCTGCGTCCGCTCGCCGGGCCCCGGGGCAGCCCTGCCAGTGTCGAGGGAGACTGAGGCGTGGGGGGCCCTTCCCGATCCTGGGTCCCCGGTGGGCAGCGCCCTGCTGGGGCCCGGCCTCTGCTCCCGGCCCGCGGGCAGCCCCGCTGAGCGGCTCTCCCGTGTCCCCCCCCAGCTGCCATCAACCTCGCCAAGCTGAAGCTCTTCCGGCATTACTACGTCCTGGTGAGTGGGGACAGGCCAGAACCTGCCGGTGCCGGGCGGGGGGGCGGGAGGGCAGGGGCCCGGTGGCCACTCAGCCCGGCCGAGGGGTGGGGCCGGGAGGGCCCCACTCCTGGCCTTCAGGGTGGCCGTGGGTGCCTGGGGAACCAGCCCAGCCTGGGGGGGCGGGGTGCTCAGGAGTTGCTCCTGCCTCTGTGCTCAGGGCCCCTCCCGGGGGCCGTGTTCAGGGCAAGCACCGTCCCTGCTGGCCTGTCTCCAGCGCCAGGCAGTGTTAAGTGCAGAAATCACGGAAACGGCCAAACCAGCTGACCTGCCCCTCCCCGGCCCGCCTGTCCCGTGTCCCCTGGGAAGTGTCCCCTCTAGCACTCCTTCCTGTCCCCTCTCCGCTGTCCCTGTGACTCACAGGCCGTCACACCTGGGTCAGTCCGTGTTCTGGCACCAGAGGCTGGCCTTGCCTTTAGCCGTTAGAATAGAAGGTTCTGGAATATTCGCAGTCTGGGTGCTCCTGAGCCTCACCCAGACACCCCAGGGAGGGGGCTGGAGCAATAGCACAGCGGGGAGGGCATTCGCCTTGCACGCGGCCGACCCGGGTTCGATCCCCAGCATCCCATATGGTCCCCCAAGCACTGCCAGGAGTAATTCCTGAGTGCAGAGCCAGGAGTAACCCCTGTGCATCGCTGGGTGTGACCCAAAAAGCAAAAAAAAAAAAAACAGACACCCCAGGGAGGCAGAGGGAGGTCGAGGGGCTGGGCGGGGCCTTGGCCCTGGAGGGCGAGGTGGGCGCCGCTGGCCTGTGCTGTCGGAGAGACGCAGAGGCCTGGCCCGAGGCCCCCGGCCCCTCCGTCAGGGCCCCGCGTCACTGCACCGGGCGGCTCCTGGCCGGGCACTTCCTGTGAGGGTGGTGCTGGGCGCAGCCCTGGGGACGGGGGTGCCAGGTGGCTGCTGTGGGGGGCGGGGCCGGCCCTCCGGGTCCACACTGACCCCTCGCCCCCCCCCCCCCCTCGCAGATCGTGTGCTACATCTACTTCACCAGGATCATCGCCTTCCTGCTGCGGCTGGCCGTGCCCTTCCAGTGGAAATGGCTCTACCAGGTCTGCCGGGCGCCGGGCGGGTCCCTCTCGGCACCCGGGGGCCGGGCCAGGCACTGACCAGGGCCTGGGCCGCAGTGAGCACTGCACGGGCCACCTCCTGGGGCCCTCGGCGCCCTGGGGAGATGTGGGGTGGGGGGTCTGCCGAGGCTGTGTCACTCGTGGGGATGCGGGTCCCGGGCCCCCCGCGCCGGCCCATCCCCTTCCTCGGGGTCTCCGCAGCTCCTGGACGAGACGGCCACGCTGGTGTTCTTCGTCCTGACGGGGTACAAGTTCCGGCCCGCTTCCGACAACCCCTACCTCCAGCTCTCTCAGGAAGACGATGACCTGGAGATGGACTCGGTGTAAGGGGCCCTCCCCTCTGCTGCCCGCCGCCCGCCAGCGCCCGGCGGGGCTGGCCAGGACTGACTGCGCTTGGGGCCGGGGGCACTGGCTGGAGGAGCAGGCGCTGCCCGGCGGCCCCACCCCCGCCCCCCGGGCAGTAGCTGTCCACTCCTGGCGGTCCCGGTCACCACCGCCTCCCTCCCGCGACCCCGCCATGCCCAGCCCTCAGCCCACGGCCAGGCTCTGGCTGCCCTGGTCAGCCCGAGTGTCCCGGGAGCGGCCGGAGAGATGCGCAGGGACCAGGCTCTGGTCTTGGTCAGGGCCGACCTGGCGTCGTGGGCGGAGAGCAAACCAGCCCACCCAGGGAGCCCGTGGCTGCCCGTGAGGACACGTGTCCGTGGTCCAGGGGCTTTGCCGGGTCACCCGGCCCGCAGTGCTGAGCCGCTGTCTCCGTGCAGGGTGACGACGTCGGGCGTGATGGAGAGCATGAAGAAGGTGCGGAAGGTGACCAACGGTGCCCTGGAGCCTCAGGGAGACTGGGAGGGCTCGGCGTGAGCCCGCTGGACTCGCCCGCCAGTGCTCCCGCCTGCCAGCCCCAGGCCCTGCCACGGACCTTTGCGGAGACGAGGCTGGACTCGGCAGGGTGCGGGCGCGGGGCGGATAAAGGAAGGCTTTGTCTGTAACTTATACTCCTCGTACTTTCCTTGGGGACCCTCAGGCTGCCGCTGCGGCCCGTCCCCGAGCCTGGAGTGGAGGGGGGGGCGGAGGGCGGTTGGCGCTGACGCTGGGGACAGGCCAGTTTGGGGCCTGGTGCCGCCCGCTCAGGGGGGCTGCCTCGAAGGAGCTTTGGGTCTTTCAGCAAGAAAATCGCCCCCTGGCCCGGCCCCGAGCCCAGAGCTGCCGGGGGCTTGGACGGTGCCCCCAGCCGGGCTGTCTGGGGGCCGCTGTGGGGGAGAAGGGTCCTAGGGAGCAGCTGCTTCAGCCCCGCAGGGCAGGCGTTGGCGCCAGGGCGGGGCGCCCCGAGACGCCGGGTTGTAGCGGTGCCTCCCGTGTGGCGCTGGCCTCGGGGCGCGGGGACTCTCCCGTGTCCGTGCGGGCTGGGGGCCGCGGCCAGCTGTGAGAGCCCCTGCACTGGCAGTGGGGGCCTGGGGGCAGGGCCTGGACAGGCCTGTCGGGAGCCGGAGCCTGGGGGTCCGCGGAGCTGTTGAAGTGCTTTGGTTTAGGCTCCCTCGGGCTCTGCCCGGGCACCCCCTGGCATTGCGGACTCGGCCTACAGGGACCCGCTGGCCCCGTGGGGTGTCTGGGCCTGTCCCCTGGAGCCCCAATCCCGGGGGCCCTCCCGGCCCCTCTGGCTCACCCCACGCCGAGTGGCCCTAGCAGGGCCCTCTGTGGTCAGGCAGCCGGCGGGCTCCAGTCACTCCCGGCCCCTCGCCCCTCCCCCCTCCCTTCCTCACCCAGCCCATGCGGGGGCCCTGGGTCCCCGTGCCCTGGTTCCCTGTGTCCTGGGTCCCTGTGCTCTGGGTCCCTGTGCGCTGCCCGTCGGGGCCTGCCCGTGTCGGGAGCGGAGGCGCCGGGTGGGGCCCTGCGTGTTGGTGCCACCCACGGCGACCCGCTTCCCTTGGGGAACGGTAGGCCAGGGGCCAGGGTCTGTTTGTCTGTAATAAACTGTGTATTTTGCCAGAAAATCACTTGTCGAACAAGAACAGTCTCTGCTCTCTTCATCTGGGCCTGGTCGGAACCCTGCCCCATGGACGGGCAGCGAGTGGCCCGGGCTGGTGGCAGGGTCGGGGCTGGAGTCGGGTCTGGACCAGACACCGTGGCCTGGGCCAGCCTCCCCTGCCTCGGGCAGCCTGGGTGTGAAGGTTGGGGGGCGTCCTGAGCGGCAGTAACCCCCCTTCGGCACGTGAGCCTCTGCTCCCATGGGCTTCTCCAGCCTCGTCCTGCCAAGCCGACAGCCCCTCCCCGCCCCTGCAGGGTGGGCCGCCTTGCCCCTCACGCCACTGGCCTGGCCTGTGCTGTGGGCGCCGCTGGGCTGCTGCCCCCCTCCCGTCCTAGCGGTGGGCTGACCCAGGCCGCCAGTGTCCAGAAGAGGTGGCCGGCCTGGGGCCTCAGGGTGCAGAGGAGCCGCTCTCTCCCGCTCCCGGGCCCAGCAGGGAAATGCAGAAGGGAAGGGTGGGGGCAGGGGGGGCCTGTGGGGCCTCCAGCGGCCGCGGCTGGGGAGGGGACTGGGGCAGCCCTTGGGAGGCTATGGGGTGCCCCGCCCGGCGCAGAAGCATGAGCACCAGGGATGAGACCCAGGCGGCCCGTGGGAGTGCACACGTCGGTGACACGCCCTGTCCAGCGCTGTGACACGGACAGACAGCAAGGACTTCCGGCAGGAACAGCATCTCAGGCGGGCGGCCCTGCCTCACTCCGCCCCGCCCGCGGGCACCCACTGCGTTTCCGCTCCTAGGAGAAGCCGCGGCCTCCACTGACCGCAGGGACATATGGACACATGCGCACGCACGCACATGGCACACACGCGTGGACACGCACATGCACATATATGCACACACACATGGGCTCAGCCTCCAGAGCCTGGGGCCCAGGCTGTGGGTGCTCAGCAGCCGGTAACCCCAGACCCCTCGCTTCCACCGCCCCCCACCACACGCTTCCTGGGAGCACCTTCCAGCCCGCACGCTTCCTGGGAGCACCTTCCAGCCTGCACGCTTCCTGGGAGCACCTTCCAGCCTGCACGCTTCCTGGGAGCACCTTCCAGCCCGCACGCTTCCTGGGAGCACCTTCCAGCCCGCACGCTTCCTGGGAGCACCTTTCAGCCCGCACGCTTCCTGGGAGCACCTTTCAGCCCGCACGCTTCCTGGGAGCACCTTCCAGCCTGCACGCTTCCTGGGAGCACCTTCCAGCCTGCACGCTTCCTGGGAGCACCTCCTTTCAGTCTGCAGGCCTTGAAGCAGCCCTTGGGCTGTTGCTTCTGTTGTTTTGGTTTTGGGTCACACCCGGCAATGCACAGGGGTTACTCCTGGCTCTGCACTCAGGAATTACTCCTGGTGGTGCTCAGGGGACCCTATGGGATGCTGGGGATCGAACCCGGGCCGGCCGCGTGCAAGGCAAGTGCCCTTCCCGCTGGCTGTGACTCCAGCCCCCTCCTGGTCTGTCTCCTGGAGCAGCAGCTGGGGACACTGCGGCCACGTGTTCTGGCCCTGACAGGCGCGGGCCTCGGCAGAGCACTGTGCTTCGGGGAGCTGGACTGTGGACTATGTGACCTCGCCCTCCACCCCAAGATGAGTGGCCGTAGGGGCCCCCTTAGCGGTGTCCCCCGCCCTGTCCTTGCAGCCGCCACGGCCCTGCCGGTCCTGAGCACGTGCACGGGGCGATGTCTCTCCTCTGGCTCCCGGGGCTCCCGCGGCCAGAGCCGGGTTGGGGGCTGGGGACGGGGGCTTGGGGTCAGTCAGGGCGCAGGTGCCGCCAGAGAGCCCCTCCCTCGCGGGGGCCGGGCCCAGGGGTCTGTGGAAAGCAGTGGAGGGCGAGACGCGCCCTCCCGACAGGCCTGGAGCGGGGGGAAGCTTGGCCTCAGCCTGGGAGGGCTGGGAGGGCCCCCGGCCCCGTGGCTCACGCCGGCCACCGCCGGGCCCTGGACACTCGGCTCAGCAGGCTCCCGGGGCCTCTGCTGCCCGGTGCCCAGCAGTGAGGCCCGACCTTGCAGCTGGTGTGGGGCGCGGGGCGCTGGGCCCCCCGCAACCCCAGGAGTCAGACCCGCCCTCTGAGACCCCCGCAGCCAGCCGGCCTTGGCCGCTGCCCCCGCCCATCTCACACTGGTCACTGGCGGGAGTGACCATTCTGGTTTGGGGCCACACCTGGCAGTGCTCGGGGTTGACTCCTGGCCCAGTGCTTGGGGGTCACCCCCAGCTGGTCTGGGGGGGCAGGCCGGGGACCCATCCTGGCTAGGCCGTGTGCCAGGCCCGCGCCCTCCCCGCGGGGCCATCTCTGCACCCCCTGAGCGTGGCCAGGCGTGGCGCAAACCGCCTTCCTCACGTCCTCTCCTCGTTGGTCCGTGTGCACGCGGCCACGTTGCCCTCGAGGTGGACACTCGGCCCGGCCCAGATTCTCGGGCCCCTGATCGCGGCCAAACCCCTACCCTGGGGCGGCCTTTCTGTGTCGACGCCTGGCGGAAGGTCAGGTCTGTGCCCTACCCTTGAACCCAGGGTCGCTGCCGACTCCACCGTGAACAGAGGGGGCAAAGGAAGGGCTCCCGGGCGGAGAAGGGGCTCCCCCCGCCAGACCCTGCCCGGCACCCACGGGTGTCCTGGGCTTGTCAGCCTCGAAGGGCCGCGAGCCTGTGGGGCGCTGGGAGGGAGACGCCCCCGCTCTTTCTGACTCCTTCTGCCCCCCCAAACACGGGGGCGGGGGCTCCCTGCCTTGCAAGTGCGCCTGGCCCCCCCAAGAGGGAGCTGGGCGGTGGCAGTGGGTGTGGCCTCGTCTCTCTCCAGAGGCCACCAGGGGGCAGACTCGGATAACGGGCCCTGCCCGCCTCTCCCCTACAGGGGCTGGGCGCGAGGGTGTGTGTGTGTGTGTGTGTGTGTGTGTGTGTGCTGGGGGGGTCTCAGCCGTTGGTGTGACGGCCGTTTCTGCCCTTTCTCTGCGTGGGCCCCTTGCCAGTCCTGGAGTAGCGCCCTCCCCTAGGGCCAGCTGGAAGCGGTCAGAACTGGCCACTCCAGCGTGCTTGCTGCGGTTTGCTTTGGGGGCCTCACCCACTGGTGCTCAGGGGCCACTCCCGGTGGGCTGGGGACGCTGTGGGGTGCCGGGGGTCAAACCTGGGGTGGCTGCGTGCAAAGCAAGTGCCCTCCAGCTCTCTGCCCCCCGCCGCTGGCCTGTGTGGGCCCCCAGCTCCCAGCCCCCAGCCTCCAGCCCCTCCCCCCACGGTAGGCCCAGAACAGTCGGGCTCTTGCTCACCTGCAGCTCAGGCTGTGTGACGCTGCCAGCGGCCCCGCAGGCCCGTTTCAGCCCGTTTCTGCCCTGCTCCCCCGGCCCTCTCCTCATGGCCTTTCTTCCTTCCTTCCTTCCTTCCTTCCTTCCTTCCTTCCTTTCTTTCTTTCTTTCTTTCTTTCTTTCTTTCTTTCTTTCTTTCTTTCTTTCTTTCTTTCTTTCTTTCTTTCTTTTTTTGCTTTTTGGGTCACACCCGGCGATGCACAGGGGTTACTCCTGGCTCTGCACTCAGGAACCACCCCTGGCGGTGCTCAGGGGACCATATGGGATGCTGGGAATTGAACCCTGGTCGGCCGCGTGCAAGGCCAAACGCCCTCCCCGCTGTGTATCGCTCCAGCCCCTCATGGCCTTTGTCATCAGGGTGCTTTGGGGCTGTGAGGCAGCCGACTTGGGATGCCTGTGAGTCCCCCGGGGGAAACGGACCTTTATGGCTAGGCTCAGTGTGGGGGGCTGTGCCCCGCAGGCCCCAGAGACCTCACGGCCTGGCCCACCCAGCTGGAGGCGCCCCCTGCTGGCCCCCCTCCATTGGGACTCGGCTCCTGCTCCGGCTCTGGGCTCTGGGCCCCCCAGTGAGTGAGCCCCCTACTGGGCCTGGGCCTGGGGCCAGCGCGGCCTTCAGAGCCGGTTGCCATGGGGTGTGCTGGGGGGGTCTTAGGCCGCAGCGTTTGTTGGTCTCTGTCCCAAGCCCCGGCGCCAGGGCCTGAGTCGAGTGGCTGCCCCGGGAGGGGAACCCAGCCCCGCCCACCCCTCTCAGCTGGGCGCCGACCCCCGTGCCCCCTCCGTGTGCACCCCGAGAGAGACAGCCTGCCTGGGGGTCCCGCAGACAGGCTGCATCTGGGCTCGCTGGAGAGGAACACGGGGGCTAGGGGCCCTGGCGGGCCTGGGTGCCACCAGGAGGCCATGCCAGGCTGCCCGCAGGGACCTGGAGGCCCGGCAGCTCCGGGACGGGACCGGGCAGCGAG
This sequence comes from Sorex araneus, assembly GCF_027595985.1. Lineage (NCBI taxonomy): Eukaryota > Metazoa > Chordata > Mammalia > Eulipotyphla > Soricidae > Sorex > Sorex araneus. Next base: position 3,410,748 of record NC_073302.1, on the reverse strand, counting down.
CAAAGAGGCCTGGGTGGCAGTGGCTGGTGGCCTGCAGTGCTCGGAGTGTGGACGGGGAAGGGCGGACCAGCCCGGGTCTCCATCTGGCCCCAGAGGGCCCTGCGCCCATCCACACCCAGCGAGTGAACCGCATCCCCCAGAGGCCCGCAGCCGTGTGTCTCTGTGTGTGTCTGTGTGTGAATGTGTCTTTGTGAGTGTGTCTGTGTGTGTCTGCAACGTGTGTTTCTGCATGTGTGTCTGCACATGTGTGTGTCTGAATGTGTGTGCACGTGTTTGCACTCCTGCATGTGTCTGTGTTTGAGTGTGTTGGCATGTGTGTGTGTGCGCACGTGTGTGCGTGTCTGTGTACGTGTCTACAAGCGTGTGCCCGCGCGCGTGTGCGCTCCCGCATGTGTGTCTGTGTACGAGTGTGCCTGCGTGTGTGCGCGCGCGCGAGCGCGTTTGTGTGTCTGCCCGTGCGTGCGTGTCCGTAGGTGTCTGCCCGCGTGTGCGCGTGTGCGTGTGTGCGCGCGAGGGCGCGGGCCGCAGGGCGGGTGCGGGGCGGGGGCGGCGCCGGCGCTGAGTGGCGGCTCGGGCCGGCCCCGGTGCGGGCGGGAGGCGGGGCGCGGCGGGAGGGCGCAGCCGCGAGCGCGCGCCGCGGCCCCAGTAACCAGGGACGACCGCGCCGCACCGCCCGCCCCGCGCCCGCCGGCCCGGGCAGACAAAGGCGCGGCCCGCCGGCCCCGCCGCGCCCCGCCCCGCCCGCCGCGCGCCCCGACGGGGTCCGGCCCGGGCGCGGGGCCGCGGCGCCCACCATGGGCAAGTCCAACAGCAAGTTGAAGCCCGAAGTTGTGGAGGAGCTGACCAGGAAGACGTACTGTGAGTGGCCGCCGCCGGCCTTTGTTCCGGCCCCCCCCCGCGCCGGGGCCCGCCGCGCGCCCCCCGCGCCCCCCGCGCCCCCCGCGCCCCCCGCCGCCCGCGGGGCCGGGCCGGGCTGGGGGCGCGAGGCCCGGGCGGGGGGCGCTGCCTGCGCAGGGCCGGGCGGGCGCGGGCGCGCGGCGGGCGGTGATTCACGCATCACGCTGTCGCTGCGAGCTTGGCCTGTCGCCCCCTCCTTGGCCCGGATCGCGCGCGCGCGCGTGTGTGTGTGTCGTGGGGAGGGGGGGGTGCGGAGGCTTGTCAGGGCGCCGTGGCCGCGGTGACCGCTGTGAAGGTCCCAGGCTGCAGCATTCCGGGCCGGCGTCTCGGCGCGGACCCCCGCCCGCCTTTCTCTCGCCCGCCCAGGCCGGGAGCCGCGGCTTCCCCCGTCGCGGGCACTGCGGGCCACCGGCTCCGACTCCCCTGGGTCCCTCCCCGGGGTCGCCCCCCTCCGCGACTTCCAGCTTCCAGTCCCCCCTGGCCTTCATGCCCAGAGAGCGCTTCCTGCCCCCTGCGCCCCCACCCTCCAGCTGGCACGACAGGGGTTAATGGCACTGGGCTCTGACCACACTGGTTTGGTGGCAGAGAAGGCGGTTTGGGGGGGCAGAGAAGGCGGTTTGGGGGGCAGAGAAGGCGGTTTGGGGGGCAGAGAAGGCGGCCCTCCCATCTGCGGTGGGGGAGGGTCACTGGCCCCTGGCAGAGCCCGTCCCTGGAAGCCCGCAGGGTCCAGCCCCCCCCCCCCGCCCCTGCTGGAGGCAGCCGATTGCCACTCTGAGCTGGTGTGGTGGGCGCCGGTGGGTTGCTCTGGACCCCACCCACCCACCCATGGTCCGGGGCTCACCCACCGGGCACCTCTGCTCCAGCCCTGGGTCCTGACCCGCTTCCCAGGTGCTGGGCGCCTCCAGAGCCGGCGTGGCATCATGAGACTCTCAGGTCTCTGGGCCGCCCTGCGGGGTCCCCTCTGTGGATCAGGCGAGCCCCCCCCACCCCACCCCACCCCCCGCCAGCTACTGTGGCCGGTAAGGCCGGTGGAGTTTCTGACCGTTAGCGCCCAGTGCTGCAGCGGCCCCAGCCTGCCGCGTTTCTCCCCGTTGCCGGGGCTGGAGACTGAGGCGCTGCAGACCCCCCCTCACCCCCGGCAAGGGTCTCCCCAGACCCTCAGGCTCCAGAGCTGCACCCCTGGGAGCCCCTCAGGGCGGGTGCTGCAGAGGGCCGGAGAGAGAGAGTCCGGCGGGAGGGCGCTTGCCCTGCATGAGGCCGGCCTGGGTTCGATCCCCGGCATCCCCAGAGCACTGCCAGGACTCACTCCTGAGTGCAGAGCCAGGAGTGACCCCCCCACAAAAGACACCCCCAAGTGAAGATCCTAAGAGCAGAGAATTGCAGCTTGTTAGTTCCCGCTGCCAACTGCTGCCGGCCTGGGGTGTCAGGGGTGCTCCCCCCTCTGGGAGGTCTGTGGGCGGGGGGGGGCGGGGACCCCCAGGCCGAGCGTGGGCCTCCTGCCTGCCCGGGCTCTCTGCAAGGGCCCCGCGAGCGGATAGCGGGTTCCTTTCCCCGTCTCCCCGGCCCTTGCCAGCTCCGGGGGGGGGGGTGGGTGCCTGTTTATCAAGTCTCTGCTCACGGGGGTGGGGTGCACCACACTTGCGGGGGCTCGGGGCCCACTCCCGGGGGCTCAGGGGCCTCGCAGGGTGCCGAGGACGGAGTCGTGTGGGCGGCAAGCGCCCTCCCCTCTGTACCGTCTGTCCGGCCCCCCCACGGCTTCCCGTGACCGCCCCTGTGTCCCGTCCGCGTTGGGGGCGGGGGCGCCGAGGGAGGTCTCCCCACCGGCACGTCGCTGCTGGGTCCCGGCTTGCCCCCCCCGCGGGTCCGGCCGGGAATCTGCCTCCCCGTGGCCCTGGTCTCGCGTCTCTCGTGTCCGAGCAGCTCCAGGTTCTGGGGTCAAGGCCCCGAGTCCGCACGAGTGGACGCACCGTGCCTCCGCCCTGCATCCATCTGGCCACAAACCCCCGTGTTGGGCTTCGTGTGACGGCCCCTGTGTGCCCGGGAAGCGCTGACATTGCCGCCCCTCGGGGCTCTGATCATATCCGGGGGCTGCGGGGGTCTCAGCCGGGGTGGGGTGCAGAGTTCCCCACGCAGGGTTAGGGTTCGCGCTTCTGAGACTTGGACCCACTTTGTTGCAGTGTGAGAGCCTCTTTTTAGCCTTCTGTGCCTGGGCACGAACTTCTGAGCCTCAATTTTACTGTCTGCAAAATGGGGGTGCTGCCCACAGTGCCTGCCTGACTGTGAGGAGAGGGGAGGGAGGGGGTATTACAGTCACTGCTAGCACAACAGGGTCCCAGAGCACTTCAAGAGTGAGACCTGTGAGCACTGAGCCAGGAGCAGCTCCCAGCATCACCCAGCTCCTTTGCAGGTTCTGGCTTCACCCGCAGTAGCTGCCCCTCCCCCGCCCGTCCTGCACTAGACGTGTTAGTCATGAGACCGCCTCCCCCCCCTCCAGGTCCACCCTGCTGGGCGGAGAGAGAACAGGGACAGAGCGGGGAGCCCCTGTCCACTGTGGCTGAAGACAGTCAGTGGTGCCGAGGCACCAGCCCCCCGGGACGCGGGCACCCCGAGCCTCACCTGTGGTGCTCCCTTCCCTGGTCCCTCTGTCCAGACTCAGGGGCTCGCCTCCTCCTGGGTGCCCGCCGTCACTGCAGACCTGTCTTGACCTTGACGCCAACCTTGGGTCTCTGGCCTGTCCTGATGCCCCAAGCTAAGCAGTGTGGTGGGGGTAAGGCAGCCAGAGCTGAGAAGGGGTCCTCCACCCAGGGCCTGGGGCCACGGGGAGCTGGGGAGGGCACAGCAGGCATCTCAGCAGCAACCCCCGAACTCTGCAGGGCAGTGCCACGGGGCGAGCGGTGTCTGGCACCCTTTGTGCTCCGAGAGGGTGGGGTGTAGGGGGCCCTGATTAGAAGGATAACCTTGCTCTGGAGGGGGGGGAGCTGGGATTCCTCAGAATCCTGTGAACACATGCCCCCTGTGTGCTGCATCCTGTGGACACGCACCCTGTGGACACGCATCCTGTGAACATGCATCCTGGGCACATGCATCCTAGGTACATGCATCTTGGGTACACGCATCTGTGGACGGTCATCTTGATTATGTGCACCCTCTGTGCATCATGTGTACGTGCATCCTGGGTTCACACACCCTGTGGACGTTCAGCTTGATTACACGCACCCCGTGGACACACAGCCTGCGGACACACACTTTGTGGGCATGCACCCTGTGGACATACCTCCTGGGCACACGCACCCTGTGGACATACCTCCTGGGTACACGCACCCTGTGGACACGCATCCTATGTATGCATCTGATACACATGCATCCTGAGTACATGTGTCCTTGTACATGCATCTGATGTAATGTATCCTGGTTGTTGTTTTTTTTTTTTTTTCCTTTTGGGTCACACCCGATGATGCACAGAGGTTCCTCCTGGCCCTGCACTCAGGAATTACTCCTGGCGGTGCTCAGGGGGCCCTATATGGGATGCTGGGAATCGGATGCAGGTTGACCGAGTGCAAGGCAGACGCCTTCCCCGCTGTGCTACCGCTCCAGCCCTAGTGCATCCTGTTCACACATACCCTGTGCATGTGCATCCTGGGTACACAATCCTATTGTACTCGCATCCCGGGTACATGCGCCCGAGGTACACGCACCCTCTGCGCATACATCGTGTGTGCTGGGTGTAGTGTACATGCTCACTTTGTATGTGCACCCATGTCCTATGTCCCCTATCCTGTGTGCTGCCTCCTGGCCATGGCCCGTGGCCTGGCGGCCGCGGGAGAAGTGGAAGCCGCAGCCCCAGGCAGGCGGGTGCCTGGAAGGAAACTTTGTTGTTTGTTGGGAAGGAACGGAGATGTGAGATGTATCCGCCCCCGCTGACCTTGGGCAAGCGCCTGTCTCTGCTCTGAGCCCAGCGTCTGCCCCTCTCTGCTGCCCACGCTGCCCCCGGGCCTTGCACCAGTCCTGGGCAGGGCTGTAAGGCAGCCAGACCCTGTGGGGAGCAGGCGCAGGGCCCCAGCCTCTCTTTCCCCCCTGCAGTATTGCCGAGGGCAGCCCTGGGGGCTGGAGCACCGTGGGGGGTGGGGGCTGCAGCCTGGGCACCATAGGTCAGGGCCCCCTCCTCGTGGTTCTGCCCCTTTGCCTCCCCTGGCTTCTGCCCCAGGGGTCCTGGCATCACGCAGGAGCTGCTCTCTGGGCCAGGCTGTGATCCTGGCCAGAGGTTGGGGGCAGGGGGGAGTGGCAGAGACCCCCCGGGAGCCCCCAAGAGCGTCCTGGTCTGCAGCAAAGCCGGGAGCCCTGGGGATGCGAGGGGTCTCCGTGGGCTCCGGGAGGGCCCATCTGGGTGACTTTCGCCCGAGGACTCGGTACAGCGGCCCGGTGGCTCCATTGTGAAGTGAGGGCAGGGTGTGTGGTCCCGCCCCTCCCCCTCCCAGCTTTGGAGCACCCACCGTGTGTGAGCAGCGGGGCTTCGGGGAGGGGGAGACAGTGCATGCAGGACCCTGAGCGCGGCCAGGTGTGAGCCCACAAACCAAGGTCACGAAGCCAGATTCCTATTTGAAGACCAGTCCCTGGCCCGCCCGGAGGCGGCACAGCCGCAGGCTAGGAATCCGTGGCAGGGGCGTCCGCCCAGGTGAGCGGGCCTTCTCCTGCCCCAGCACGGGGGGACTGTCTGTTCTCACCGTCCTCAGTGGCTCCACAGAAAGGCCGGGCCTGGTTCCAGCAACTGGTCCTGGGGCCGACGAGGCGGGGCCTGCAACTGCTGACTCCTCCTCCGCGCAGAACACGGGCATGCTGGCTCCTCCCACAGGGCAGGGGGACGGGCTGTGACTGCTGACTCCTCCCACGGGGTGGGGCCTGTTACTACTGGCTCCTCCCATGGGCGGGGCCTGTGACTGCAGCTCCACCCATGGGCGAGACTTAATTGCTCCTCCTCTCATGGGCGGGGCCTGAGACCACAGCTCTGCCCATGGGCGGGGGCTTGATTGCTGTCCCGTCCGTGGGCGGGGCCTGTGGCGGCTGCTCCTCCCATGGGCGGGGCCTGTGACTACGGCTCCCTTAGCGGACTTGGATGGGGATGGGGGTGTCTTGTTATGGAAATTTATTCTCATATGGTTCATCTTGTCCTAAATGTTTCTTCTTGGCACCAAGCCTGGGGGTGTCTAGGGGCCACTGGATCTGGTTCAGGGATCAGCCCTGATCAGTGCTTGGGGGAACCCTGCGTGGTGCGGGGTTGGAACCAGGATCCGGTGCATGCGAGACCAGAGCCTCAAGGCAGTTGATCTCCAGCCCGGGGTGTTGGGGTGGGGGCGGAACACACCTGAGTGATGCCCAAGGGGGCCCAGGGCCTCTCGGTGACACAAGGCTGGGGACCGGGCAGTTCCGTGTGAGGGCTTGAGTGCGGGGTGCTGGCCCTGGGCGGGGCCTCTGCTGGGGTCGTCTCTGGACAGGGAGCAGCGTTCCTGGGGCAGACCCTGTGGGGGTTCTCTGGGGCCGAGGGCAGCCTGCAGCCTAGGGAATGGCTCGTGGTCACTTGCCACCTGCTGGCCACACGACCCCGGTGAGGATGGACCTCGCTGAGCTCTGGGGGACGCGGGCCCGGGACCGAGTTCTCACTGACGGGTGCCAGTCAGCGTGGGGGTCAGGAGCGGGTGATGTGGTCGTTTGTCCTGCAGCCCGCTCGCCTGGCGGGGGAGGGAGGCCTGTGTGGACGCAGCCTTGGAGGGCCAGAGACTGGGAGGGGGACTGGCCGGGCCTTCAGCCCCAGCCCCCGTGGCAGGACAGTGGACGTGACTCTTGTCTGGGACCGGCTGTGTCCAGAGCTTCCTCCTAGCTCAGCACTCAGGGATCGCTCTGGGGGGGCTCAGGGGACCCTATGGGATGCCGGGGATCGAACCCGGGCTGGAAAGTGCCCGGCCTGCTGTAGCATCGCTCTGGCCCCAGGACACTGGACTCTGAAGCTGTCAGGTCTCTCACTGACTCGGTTTCCCTTTCTGCCCAACAAGAAGATCAGCAGAGGGCAAGATTCCAGGGTGAGGATCTCCTGGAACAGGGACCCCCGAGCCTGGACTTGCCGGGTTAAGACCCCTGCCTTGCACGCGGTCAGGAGTAAGCCCTGAGGACATACAAATAACAGCACACACACACACACACACACACACACACCCTGCCACCACCACCACCAAAACAAAACAAGGAGAGAGGACCGAGTCGAAGGCCCTGCTCGGGCCTCCTAGCGGGCCTGGGACAGGCGTGGGCCCCGCGGCCCCTCCCAGCCCTGCTGCTTCTGAAACGAGGAGACTGAGGTGGGGGGGCCGCTGGAGGAGGCCCCCACCCAGCTCACAGCGCGGCTGGGGGCCATGGCTGGGTGGTGGGGAAGGCTCCGGGTGGGTGGAGCTGTGGCAGGGAAGGGGGTGCTGGGCGTGGGTGGGCGGCGGGTGGGTGCCGGGTGCAGGCGCCGGTTCCCGTGTGAACACCGGCGTCGCTGTGAGGGTCAGGAGTGGGTGAGCCTGTGTGCCAGTGAGGGGCAGGTTAGGGAATGTGCGTGCGTGTGCGTGTGCGTGGGGCCTCGAGTGTGTGTGTGTGTGTGTGTGTGTGTGTGTGCGTGTATGGGACCTAGTGTGTGTGTGCATGCGTGTGTGTATGCATGGCAGGGCTGGGCGCATATGTGCGTGTGTGTGTGCATGGGGCCTGGCGTGTGGGTGCATGTGTGTGTGTGTGCATGGGCTGGCGTGTGTGTGCATGGGGCCTGGCGTGTGGGTGCATGTGTGTGTGTGTGTGTGTGTGTGTGTGGGTGGGTGTGTGGGTGTGTGGGGAGTGCCGTGTGTGGGTGGGCCGGGCAGGCAGGGGCAGTAACAAGGAGGCGGCTCAGCAGGCGGGCATGGGGGGGAGGCCCAGTGGGTCCCGGTACGGCCAAGGCCTCGCTGGGCTGGGCGGCACCTGTGTGCCTCCAGCCTCGAGCTCCTGGGCGGCCCCCAGGGGGGCACAGTGGGCACTGCTCAGGGAGCAGCCGAGGGGCGGGTGCCCCTCGAGCACTGGGGCCTGTGGCAGGAGCTGTCCCGATGCGGCTGGGGGGCCCCAGGGTGCCCGCTGTGCGGGTGAGACGAGAAAGGCCCCCCCATCTGGGGCACAGGCCTGCCCCCCGCCCCCACCCCGCTGCTGGGGGCGGGGCTGGGTCACCTGGGGGTCCAGGGTCTGCTGTGGGGCGGGGCTGGGTCCCCTGGGGGTCTAGGGTCTGCTGTGGCTTTGGCTGCCCCGCTCAGTGCCTCAGTTTCCCCGTCGGTCCCCTGTTCTCAGTGCTTCCCCCCACGCACTGGGGAGGTGCCCGCTGTGTGCCCGGGAAGGGCAGCTGTGTTGCTCCCCCTCCCTGGCCCCAGGAAGCTGCCAGCCCTGCCACAGTGGGGGACGAGGAGGGAGAGGAGGGAGGAGGAGGAGGGAGGAGAGGGGAGGAGGGGAAGAAGAAGGGAAGGGAGGAGGGGAGGAAGAAGGGAAGGGAGGAGGGGAGGAAGAAGGGAAGGGAGGAGGGGAGGAAGAAGGGAAGGGAGGAGGGGGGAGGAGGGGGGAGGAGGGGAGGGCGGCGGGGAGGGAGGGAGAGGAATGCGGCTTTGAGGAATGTTTAACCCACAGCAGAAATAGCACTTGGCTTTGTCGCTTCTCAGGAGGCAGCGGCTCCCTCGGCCCCCCTCCCCCCTCCCCCCTGCCCTCCCGGCTCTGGCCTTGGGGGGCAGCACCCGCTTCTCTCCCAGAGCCAGGGCTGCCCTGGGTGCCGCCTGGCAACAGCGCTGGTGTCCTGGCCGGGAGGGGTTCCGGGCACAGGCCGCCACCGCCGCTCCCGCCCGCGCCCACCCTCTCTGGGCGGGACCCGGGACACAGGACCCTGGGGTCCAGCAGGGACTCGGGGACCCGCCGGCCTCCTCCCTGCCCGGAAGGGGCAGGCCCCGACTCTCCTGTCCGCAGACGCCACGCGGGTCACCGGGTGCTGCGAGGCGCCACCCCGAGGTGCTGGCACAGTCCGGGCCGGCGGGTGCCCTGGGGGGGGCAGGACAGATGCGCCCGGAAGGACGGTTCCTGCTGGGCCGGCCGGGCTGGGGCTCTCGGCTGGGGCTGGCCCGGGGTCCACTGGCCGCCGGCCTCTGCCCTCTGCGGGGCGACATTCCGGTGCCAGGCCGGGGGCGGCTATTCTTGGCACCGGGTGGGGACGAAGCCCGGCCCCCTGCTGCTCCGGCTGGCCCTGGGTGCTCGGGGCTAGGGCCGCTGCTCTGGCCCGTGCCGCCTCCCTGCCGGGCCCTCACCCCCTCCCTGCTGACCCCCTCACCCCCTCCCTGCTGACCCCCTCACTGTCTCCCTGCTGGGCCTCCCTGCCTCCCTGCTGCCCCCCTCACCACCTCCCTGCTGCCCCCCTCACTGTCTCCCTGCTGGGCCTCCCTGCCTCCCTGCTGCCCCCCTCACCGCCTCCCTGCTGCCCCCCTCACTGTCTCCCTGCTGGGCCTCCCTGCCTCCCTGCTGCCCCCCTCACCCCCTCCCTGCTGGCCCTCACTGCCTCCCTGCTGCCCCCCCTTGCCCCCTCCCTGCTGCCCCCTCACCCCCTCCCTGCTGGCCCCCCTCACCCCCTCCCTGCTGCCCCCTCACCCCCTCCCTGCTGGCCCCCCTCACCCCCTCCCTGCTGGCCCCACTCACTCCCTCCCTGCTGCCCCCCTCACCCCCTCTCTGCTGCCCCCTGGCCCCGAGGCTCTGTGCCCGGCTACTGGGCACACACGGAATTAAAACTCACAGCAGCTGTCAAAATAGACACGCGACACCGCGGCGCGGGGAGCCGCTACCTCTCACCAGCCTGGGGCGCAGGGCCGGACCCCCCCAGCCACCCCACCAAACGCAGCCCCCACTCCCTGCTTCCACTTTTTGGGGTCTCGGGATATGGACCGAAGGAAGCCCACCGGCTGTTCTCTGTCTGGGGGTGGGCGGGGCCAGAGAGCAGGCCAGGCCGAGCCCGGTCAGACCACGGTGCTGTGGGTCTGCCCGGGCCGGGGGCATGCTGGCAGGCTTCCTGGAGGAGGTGAGACTCCATCCCGCGGCTGCCCCTGGCGCGGCTGGACTTGAACCTGCGTCTGTGTTTGCTGATTTGGGGCACTGAGGGAGGGGCCACTGGGAAGGCCCAGAGTCGGGTTTAGGGTGTCTTTTCCCTGCGGGGGTGGGGGTACTTCGGGGGCACAGTCCAGGGCCAGGCCCCCTGGGACATGCAGGGGTGGGGACGTGCATGCGTGAGCTCAGCCCAGTAGAGGGGCCTGGTAGCGGGGTGACCCCGTAGCCACCCCGGGCACTCAGGGGGGGTGCCCCCCTCTTGCAGGAGGCACCGGAGACGGGGGCCGTGGCACAGAGCCGTCTGGGACGCCGACACTGACCGTCCCTGCTGGGGCTGGCCGCACCCTCCGCTCTGTTGTCATTCTTTGGGGCCACACCTGGCAGTGCTCAGGGTGGACTCCTGGCTCTGTGCTCAGGGCGCTCTCCTGGCTCTGCTCAGGGCTCACTCCTGGCTCTGTGCTCAGGGCTGACTCCTAGCTCTGTGCTCAGGGCTCACTCCTGGCTCTGTGCTCAGGGGTCACTCCTGGCTCTGTGCTCAGGGGTCACTCCTGGCTCTGTGCTCAGGGCTATACCTGACAGTGCTTGGGGGACACTGTGGGATGCCAGGGATGGAACCAGGGTCAGCCTCAGGCAAGTCAGGAGCCCTCCCCACTGCCCCCATAGGTGTCGGGTCCAGAAGACCCGCCCCTTGGGCAGGTCCCTCAGGGCCTTGTCCAGTACCTGGGAAATGTGGGCGCCACGAGGCCAGCCTGAATTTCTGGGCACTTGGCGGGAAACGTTTGAACATTTCTCCATGGGGGCCCCCGAGGGCCCCCTTCCAGGTCGCCCTCTCCCTGGGTCTCGGGGGAGGTTCTGTCTTCTGGAAGATTCCGAGGCTCTGTGTGTGTGTGTGTGTGTGTGTGTGTGTGTGTGTGTGTGTGTGTGTGTGTGTGTGTGTGAGAGAGAGACAGACGGACAGACGGACGGGGAAGACATGGGCTGTCAGCCTGGACCCAGCCCGTTTATTAGCCCAAAATAGCCGAGTTGTAGAAAGCAAATGTCGCCGTGGGCACCTGCCAAGCCGCCCCCTGACGCCCGCACGGCGCCCGCCCACCCGGGTTGGCACACACAAACTGTCGCCGCGCGGCCCCCGTTTCCCGCGAGGAGAGAGGCCTGAGCCGCCTGCGACCCCAGGGGAGTGGCAGGGTGGGGTCCCCCTCGCGCGGGGCCGCTAATCTGGAGCGTGGGGCGGGGCGGGGCCGCCTGGGAGTCGGAGGCTCCAGGCAAGACCCGTCGCCCCAGTTTTGACCCGTCGCCCCAGTTTTGGGCTCCGGCAGGCCCGGAGGAAGGTCACCCGCCCGGCCCGCGTCTGCTCCACGCGTGGCCGTTTCGTTCCTTCCTTTCCTGGGCCCCCTCAGAGGGGCTCGGGGACCGCGAGGGGCTGGGGCTGGGCCCAGCCCAGACCGTCTCTCGGACCCCACGTTTGTATGTTTGGGGGGTCCGGTGGAGTTTAGGGGTCCCTCCTGGCTCGGTGCTCAGGGAACCACATGGTGCCGGGGATCGAACCCGGGTCGGTTGCGTGAGGGCCGGTGCCTCCCACTCTGTCTCTCGCGCCCCTTGGGTGGTTTTGTTGGTTTGTGTTTTGGTTTGGGGGGGCCACGTTGGCAGTGCTCAGGGCGCACTCAGGGGTCACTCCTGGCGGTGCTCGGGGGACCCTCTGGGGCGCCGGGGATCGGACCTGGGTCTGCCGTGTGTCGGGCAAACGCCCTCCCGGCTCGGTGCTCCTGAGTGCTGCTGTACGGTCACGGCCCGTCCCAGGGCAGGCACCCGCCGAGGCCTGCGCCCCGCTCAGGGGTCCCCTCCAGGCTGCCTCTGGGGTCCCGCCTTCAGATGGACCCAGGCCCCACTTCAGTCACTGTCGCTGTGATGGGGTCTCCCAGCCCGTGTCCCTCGGAGACCTCGGGGTCTTCACGGTAAAGGGACCTGGTAGGGACCCCTCTCAGCCAAGAGCACCACACCAGCTTGGTACCATGCTGCCAGGTTCTGGAATGTTCTGGAATGTTGAGGAGTGTTCTAGAGTATTCTAGAGTTCAGCTAGATCCAGAGGGCCCAGCTGGGAAATAGACCTGCGCTGGGGGGGTCTCTCCCTGTGGGGCCTTTGGGGAGCTCGCCCCCTGCACCCGCAAGTGTCTGTCTTAGCTGCCTGTGTTTTATTTTTTTTATTCTTTGGCTTTTGGACCACACCCGGCAGTGCTCAGGGCTGACTCCCAGCTCTGCACTCAGGGGTCACTCCTGAGGGGCTCGGAGCACCCTGTGGGTACCAGGGATGAACCTGGGTCACCCGCATGTGAGGTAAACGCCCTCCCCGCTGCCCTACTGCCCCGGCCACGTCTCTGCGGCTTGAGCCTGGTGCTGTGCCCCCGGACACCAGTGTCACCCTGCGCCCGGCTCCTCCCACCCTGCCCGTGCTCCGTCGTCCCTGGGTCTGCCCGGGCCCTCAGCACCGCCTGACTGGGGCAGGGGCCGGGCTCAGAGCCAAGTGCCAAGGCCTCTGCACACAGCGCCCAGGGACTCCTGAGCCCTGGGGCTGCCCCTGCTGGGAGTTGCAGGGGAGAGGGGTGCAGGGAAGAGGGAAAGGGAGGAGTGAGGGGTGTAGGGAGGAGGGGGGAGGGAGGAGAGTGCAGGGTGCAGGGGGGAGAGTGCAGGGTGCAGGGAGGAGAGTGCCCAGTTCAGGGAGGAGACTGCAGGGGTGCAGGGAGGAGAGTACAGGGGTGCAGGGAGGAGAGTGCAGGGTGCAGGGAGGAGACTGCCGGGTGCAGGGAGGAGAGTGCCGGGTGCAGGGAGGAGAGTGCAGGGGTGCAGGGAGGAGAGTGCAGGGTGCAGGGAGGAGACTGCAGGGGTGTAGGGAGGAGAGTGCAGGGGTGTAGGGAGGAGAGTTCAGGGTTCATGGAGGAGAGTGCAGGGGTGCAGGGAGGAGAGTGCAGGGGTGCAGGGAGGAGAGTGCAGGGGTGTAGGGAGGAGAGTGCAGGGGTGTAGGGAGGAGAGTGCAGGGTGCAGGGAGGAGAGTGCAGGGGTGCAGGGTGCAGGGAGGAGAGTGCCGGGTTCCTGGAGGAGAGTGCAGGGGTGCAGGGAGGAGAGTGCAGGGTGCAGGCTGTGGGCTATCGGTGAGGGAAGGCGCTAGAAGAGCCAGGCCAGTGGGTGACCCTGTGTGGGCCCTGGGGGCTCAGGCCGCCTGGGCAGTCTGCAGAGGGCAGGAGGGCCTGGGGTCCCTGGGCGAGGCTGTGCAGGCCGGGCCCTGCCCACCGCCCCTCCCCTGCCCCGGGCTCGGGAGGGGCTGCCAGGGCAGGGAAGGGGGACTGTGGCGCGGGCGCCTCGCTCGGGGGCTGGGGCCGCCGTGTCCCAGGGCCGCTGTCAGGGAGTCAGAGCCCCGGGCCCCCGGCAGGCTGGGTGGGCGTGTGGGCAGCCTGTTGCCCCCGCGTGAATCCTTCCCACTGGGCTTCTACCCCAGGGAGTTGCTCATCCCACAGTGCTCCCGGAGCCCGTTCCCTCCACATTTGGGGTCCCCCCACAGTGCTCACCCGGCTCGGTGCCCAGGGAACCGTGTGGTGCTGGGGACCCAGTGGGCTCATTACCAGGACCCCCCATGGCGGTGAGCACTGCCCTACCACACAGTGCTCCAGGCCGCCACGGTCACAGGCCACGCTCGCCGGCGGCCAGGTCTGCGCTATTGTCCGCGTGTCCCGCCGCGGCATCGGGCCCTGGGTCTGGGCGGCGCGCCCCCCCACCCCCAGCCTGCTCAGGCCACAGCCTCCGCGGGGCCTGGCCTCAGGCCTCCGAGGCACGTTTCAGGCCACACCTGAGTGCAGACCAGGAGTCTCTCCTGGCCGGGCTTGGGGAGCCCCACGGGATGCCGGGCTTCGACCCGGGTCAGCCGCGTGTAAGGCAAGCACCCTCCCCGCTGTGCTGTCGGTCCAGCTCCTAGAAGGCACGCGTTTGCCTGAGGCCGTGAGCCTGGGCCCCAGCTCTGTCTCCAGGGGCCGGACCCAACTGTTACCCCGGGACTTGGTGTGCAAGTGAGAGAAGGTGTTGCCAGGTCACTCACGGGGTCCGGCAGAGCCCATGCCCCTCCCATGGTCCGGAGCTGGCTCTGGTCCCATTTCACAGACAGGCAAACCGAGGCCCAGAGATTTGTCTGCCGTGACCTGCATCTCTGGGCTGACCCGGGGCCTGGTTCCGGTCACTCTACCATGGTCCTTTCCCCACCGTGGCCCGGGAGGGGGGTAGCACCCCTCCTGCTCTCTGGTGTGGGAGCTAACGGGAAGCAGCCAAGCACTTTCCCCAGAGGGGGAGGGAGAGGCAGACTGGGGATCTGGCCTTGCGCCGACCAGGCACCCCCAGGGCCCCGGAAGGCTGCCAGGAGTGACTCCTGAGCACTGAGCACCGCGGGGTGTGGCCCAAACAAAAAGTGGGGGCGCCCCAGCTGGGTCGGAAAGGCACACGGGACACGGGAGGGGCTGGCCCAGCCTGCACGGGGCAGAGAGGAGGGGGTCCCGCGTGTGGGCGGGTCCCGCTAACCCCGCAGGCAGCTGCCCCCCCATGCTCTGTCCTTGCTCTGTAGGGCCTGCGCAGGCCCCGCCCAGATGCCCCGGGCCCCGCCCATGCCCCGCCCAGATACCCCGGGCCCCGCCCAGGCCCCCCGCGGGTTCCACTGGGGGGACCTCGGCACTTTCCCCTTATTTCTGAAACCTTCCCTGCCTCCATTTACCTTCCGTGGAGCCGACTGTGCTGTGAATGCCACCCCCCGCCCCCCATGACTGGTTACCGGGCAGGAGCCCCAGGCTGCTGGGGGCTTCATCCTGGGGCCGACCCCCGAGGCCTGCTCTCCCGTGGGGTGCGCAGGGCCTGTCCCGCCACCTTCCCGGGAACCCAGGGAACCCACTGCAGGTGTCTGGAAGCTTCTCCAGGGTGTGTGTGTGTATTTGTATATGTAATGTGTGTGTATGTGTATTTGTGTGTGTCTATGTATGTGTGTATGTGTGTTTATGCACATGTGCATATGTGTGCATGTATATGCGTATGTGTACATACATGTATGTGTGTATGTGTATTTGTATGTCTATGTATGTGTATATGTATGTTTGTACACATGTGTATATGTGCATGTATGTGTGTATGTGTATATACACGTGTATGCATGTGTATGTATACATGTGTGTGCATATATGTGTATATACATGTGTGCGTGTGTGTATGTGTGTATGTATACATGTGTGTATGTATGTGTGTGTATGTGTGAGGGGGGTGCTCCCTGAGCTTCTAGAAGCCTGGAGAAGCTGTCGGGGCCCAGAGTGGGGGTGCCCAGCCAAGTGCTGGAGCCCCGCGGCCTGTCGGCCCCCCGGAGCGCGATCCTGGGCCCGCTGCCGCCCACCGCCCCGTCCGGCTCGGGCCCTGGGGAGGGGGCGCCGCTCTTCCTTCCTGGGCACGGGGGTCTGGCTGCCTGCTGAGCTGAAAAGTGGCCGCTTCCGTCAGCCCATCCCGGCGCCCCCGGCCCCCGTGGTTTGTGCTCCCCGGTGGGGCCGGACGGGGCGGACCCGCTTCCCTCCAGTGCCCACGGGCCGCTGCCCACCACCCCTGCCCGCCCCTCCCCCGCCCCGTGCGCTCATTGGCTGACTCCTCGCTCCGGCCCGCCCTCCCCGGTTTGATTGACGTTGCAGACGGGCTCGTGGGCTGGTGCCCGACGGGGGCTCTCGCGGCAGACTCCTGGGGGGCGGGGGGGGGGCGATGCCGGGGAGGGGGGATGGTGGGCGCTAGGAGGGGAGGCGGGGGGCTCTCTGGGGGATGGGGGTGCGGGGCGGGGGGGCCTTTGGAGGGGGCGTTGCAGGGTTGGGGAGCGCTGCGGGGGAGGGGGCACTGACGCGGGAGTGCTGGGGGGGGGGCGTCGCGCTGCCCCGCGAGGGCGCCCGGGGGGCGCGGGGACCGCGCGGGTGGGGGGCGGAGCTGGTGCGGTGCCAGCCGCGCCGCTTCAGCGCTTCTCGGAAAAACACTGCCTGGTTGCCTGGCACCGCGAGGGGCTGCCCGTGACTCAGCCCGGGGCGGCGGGGGGGCGCGAGTGGGGGGGCGCCACCCCGGCCTGCCCCGCCCGGGACCCCACCCCCGCGCGAGAGGGTGGCCCGGTGCTGGCCTTGCTGGGGTGGACCAGCGTCTGTCCGCCCCAGGACCTTTGTCCATTCCCCCAGGACCCCAGTCCATCCGCCCCCAGGACCCTGGTCCATATGCTCCAGACCCCGTCCCTTCATGTCCCTGTCCCCGTGTCTGCCCCGTCCCCGCGTCTGTCCCCCACCCCGGCCCTGCGCTGAGATCTGCCTTTTCTCTTTTCTCTTGCAGTCACGGAGAAGGAGGTGCAGCAGTGGTGAGTAGCGGGTCCCCTAACTGGGGGTGGGGGTCTGGGGGCGGGCGCCGGGGCCGCGGGTGGGCTCCTGCCCCGTTAGGGAGCCCCAGGCCGGCTTTTGCCAGAAGCCGCGACCTCGGGAGTTGGCCTTGCGAGGCCCGGCGCCCTTCCTCCTGGCGGGCAGGTCGTGGGGTGTCTTGGGCGCGGGCACGGAGCCGTCTACACTGGCTGCTGTGAAGTTTCTGAAGCTGCTGTCCTGGGCCAGGTGCAGAGTGAGGGCCCTGGGGTGTCTCTGACGGGTGGGTGACCCCCCACCGGGACCAGCTGGGGTGGCAGCGAGCCAGGAAGTGGATCAGGAAGAAAGCCTGCGGGAGACGGGAACTCGGGGGCTCCATCCCCCCAGGCAGGGCCCCCCAGCCCGGCCAGGACGGACCCCCGAGCTGAGGCAGGAATACTCCTCGGCACGGCCAGGGGTGGCCCAAAGATCAGAAAAGAGAAAGGGGCTGCAGCGATAGCACAGCGGGGAGGGCGTTTGCCTTGTACGCGGCCGACCCGGGTTCGATTCCCGGCATCCCATATGGTCCCCCAAGCACCGCCAGGGGTAATTCCTGAGCACAGAGTCAGGAGTCAGCCCTGAGCATTGCCGGGTGTGACCCAAAAGGGAAAAAAAAAAGAGAGAGCCGGGCCCGAGGGCTCACCCCTCCGTCTGACCCTGGGCCTCAGCCTCCCTCTGGAGGACGGCGGTGGGGTCCCCGCCCCCGCGTCCTGGCCGCGGCCCCCGGCTGTGGGGGGCAGCCATGGGGGACCGGCTCCCTGTCCCCCAGAGCCTGACCTGGCGCCGACCTCGTTTTCCGCTCCAGAAACAGGCGGCCGCGTTCTCGGTCCCTGCGGCCTCCTTCCCCGGCCCTCGCGCCTGCCCTCATCCCCTGACACTTCCCACTCTGCGTTTCTGGGTCGGGCTCCCTGGAGCCGCCTCCGGGAAGCCTGCCAGGACTGCCCCACTCGGGGCAGCCAGCGAGGACCTTGTCCTCCAGCCTCGGCTTCAACCCTCCTTGCACCTGAGCTAGGGGCATGTGACCCTGCTCAGCTGACCCCTGACCTTTGCCCCGCCCTCCTCTGCTGGGCCCCTCACCGCCTCATCCTCTGCCCCGGCCCCTGCCCTGGCCACGTTGTGGGCTCTCCTGAGTGTCGCCTCCCCTCGGGCTCGGGATTGGGGGGCCGGAGCGAGGGCAGAGTGGGGAGGGCGCGGCCGCACACGGGGCCAGCTCGGGTCCGATCCCCGGCACCCCTGGGTGACCCCCGAGTGCAGAGCCGGGAGCCTGTGGCCCCAAATCAAGCCCTTTCAGAGCGGGGCTCTGCCCCCCCCCGTGGGTGCTGTGGGTGCCCTTGGGTGGCCCCGTGGCCCTGAGCACAGCTGAGTGGGCCTGGGCCCCCCGGCAGGGACGGCGCCCTCGGGCTCAGCACACGCCTGCCAGCATGGAGTCCCCCCAAACACGGCTGGGCCCCCCTAGAGGAACCACGCGTGGGGGGGGACCCAGCGTCTCTCATCCCGCTCTTCCCGGGGACCCAGTTCCCGCGCGGGACTTGGCGAGCTGCGGCCGTTCCTGGGTCCGAGTCGGCGTGCTGTGCTCCGTGGGGCCTCACAGCTGGGGGGCCGCCGGGGCGCCCTGCCGTGTGGACGGCTGAACTGGGCCCCCACACGGGGCTGCTCGCTCAGCCCTGGGGCTCCCCCTCGGGCCCTGGACTCCCCTCAGAGCCAGCAGGGGCCTGAAGCACAGTGCCGGGGGAGGGGAGCTGCAGCCGCTGGGAGGGGGTGTGGGGGCGGGGTGTACGGGCTCCAGCCGGGGCCCAGAGAGGTGCAGTCACCTGGCTGAGGTCGCACCGCGAGGGCCAGGCGGAGCGAGGGGGGCCCTCAGGGCCGGGGGTGCTCCCGCGAGGGGGACTTGGCGTCTCTGTCCCTGTCCCCCCCGCCAGGTACAAAGGCTTCATCAAGGACTGTCCGAGCGGGCAGCTGGACGCCGCGGGCTTCCAGAAGATCTACAAGCAGTTCTTCCCCTTCGGGGACCCCACCAAGTTCGCCACCTTCGTGTTCAACGTCTTCGACGAGAACAAGGCGAGTGGGGCTCCCCCCCCCCCCCCCGCCCACAGCCTGGCGGGCACAGCTGCGAGGGGAAAGGCCCCGCATGCAGACACAGGAACATCATGCACTCACATGCACACGGCAGGGAGCTCAGACACGTGCTCCAGCACACGCCACAGGCAGTACAGACACACATGTCTCAGTGTCCATGTGAACACGTGTACACAGACACGTGCTGCAGCACACGCCACAGGCAATGCAGACACGTGTGTCTGTGTCCACATGAACACATGTGTCTCAGTGTCCACATGAACACGTGTGTACACAGACACGTGCTGCAGCACACACGCCACAAGCGGTGCAGACATGTCTCAATGTCCACATGAACATGCGTGTACACAGACACATGCTTCCAGCACACGCCACAGGCAGTGCAGACATGCGTGCTCTCAGTGCCACGCATCCATGTCCACATGTGCCTGTTCCCTCCTGGTCCCCAGACTGCTGGGATGCGTCGGTCACAGCGCGGATGTCCCTGCACGCCCGCAGGGGGAGCTGGGGGCACTTTCTGCCCGTCCACTCCAAGGAGCAGGTTTCCAGGGTGGGGTGGGGGTGGTGCTTTCCGAGAGGGTGCTGGGCTCTGAGTCGGGCACACCCGGCTCTCCTCGTCCCGCCCCTCCTCCCTGTCCCTCCCGACCCCCCCTGCAGCCCCTAAGTGCCCCCCCGCTGTGTCCCTGCGTGCTGGGTGACCCCAGGCTGACCGAGAGCCCCGTCCCCGCAGGATGGGCGGATCGAATTCTCCGAGTTCATCCAGGCACTGTCGGTGACCTCGCGGGGGACACTGGACGAGAAGCTGCGGTGTGAGTCCCGGCCCCGGAGGATGGCGCTGACCAGGCCTGGGGTCCCGAGAGGCCGTGGGGGGCGGGGGGCAGGCTGTCTGCGGGTCTGGGAAGGGTGCGGCTGTGCCGAGAGATGGGGGTGTTTATTGGCACCGCCTCCCGCTGTCCACCCTGGATACGAGTCCCCCGTGCTGGGACCCGGTGGCCAGGCCTGACCCTCTGTCCCCGCAGATCCGGGAACACGGAGGGGGAGTCAGAGCCGCAGCGGGAGTCAGAGCCTCGGCGGAGACAGTGGGGGCGGTGGGGAGGGGGTGTAGGCGGGAGCAGCTGCGCCTGGTGGGGGAGGGGGCAGGGGCAGGCTCGGGGCGGGCTGAAACGGGGAACAGGGACTTGAAAGGGGTCAGCGGGGAGGCCTGGGGCCGCTGGGCTGGGCTGGGCTGGGCGGCAGCTTCTGTCCCTGCTCTGCCTTTGTTCCTTTGGAGGCGGGGGGGGGGGGGGGGCGGCTCATTCCTGCACGGCTCCCCAGGCGGCCCCCACCCCATCGGTTTGACTCTCTGTGACTGCAGGGGAGCGGGCGTGAGAGTGCAGAGGCAGGGCCCTGGGCGGGAGGGGCAGCAGCCCGCAGAGCCCAGCCCTCACCCTCTTCACGCCCCGCACCCCGAGTGGGTAGCTCTGGCTCTGTGCTGTGCGCCTCGCCCGGGGCCGAGTGGGGGGGTGGGGAGACGGGGGATGTCCTGGCCGGCCGGGGTCACTGGGCTGTGGGTTCCAGGGGCCTTCAAGCTCTACGACCTGGACAACGACGGCTACATCACGAGGAACGAGATGCTGGACATCGTGGATGCCATTTACCAGATGGTGGTGAGCTGCCGGCCGGGCCCTGCGCGTCCCTGCCCGTGTCTGTCTGCCTTGGGGGGCGGGGCGGGGGGCCGGGGCACCCGCCCACCTGTGTGTCCCGCAGGGGAACACCGTGGAGCTCCCTGAGGAGGAAAACACCCCCGAGAAGAGGGTGGACCGGATCTTCGCCATGATGGACAAGGTGAGGCTGGGGCGGCTGCAGCCTCCCTGGACAGGCCTGGGCTGGTACACTCAGCACAGGTGTTCACGTATACTCACACATGTACATGAGTACACATGCATGCATATACACATTTACACATTGTGCATCTGGCCCCACACATATGACGTGAACACGTGTGTGTTCATAGGCACATGCACTTTGTTACACATATACACACATGGTGCGCACACATGTACACAATCAAGTACACGTGCATGTGTGCAGGATGCACAGAAGTCACGTGCATGCACATGTGTGCATGGACATACACAGCCACACGCATGTGCATTGGGACAAGTGCATAATCAAACATGCATGCACGCATGTATACACAACTACACATGTGCACACAATCATGCGTGCATACATATATGCAAGGCATACAAACTACCTCTCATCCATATGCATGCACACACAGCACAGACACATGCATGGTCTCTCGCACTCGTATGCATACACACAGGCACAGGCTCGTACATGGTCTCTCACACGTGCATCCGTGCACACACATGCACAGGCATGTACACAGTCTCTCACACTTTTGTGCTTGTACAGACACACAGCACCACACTGGGCGTGAGTTGTGTCCCGCGCGGCTGAGCGGGAGCCCGTGGGCGCCTTTGCTCTGCCGCGTCTGTTCCTCGTCCTGCCGCGGGCCCCTTTGGCGTTCTGGAAAGTGCTTCTAGGTGATCTCACAGTGATTCTGGTTTCGTTCTGGTGTTGGGGGTAAGGTGACGCTCAGGGCTCCATCCTGGCTGTGCTCGGGGATGGCTCCTGCTGGGGCTCGGGCACCCCTGGGTGCTGACGTGTGCCAGGCAAGCTCCCTCCCCGCCGCTCTCTCTCCGGCCTCGATAAACGTGTATCTTTTGCCTTGGGCCGTACCGCACTGTGCCGGGGGCTCTCCCTGGTCTGTGCTTGGGGTCGCACCCGGTGTTCAGGGGCCCGTTCTGCCCGCAGGGCGCCCCCCGGGCACGTCGGGTCCCTGCCCCAGAAAGGCCGCTGGCGGCCTGGTGACGCGTGTGTGACGGGCCCTCCCGTGCGTGTCCGGGGGCCAGGCGGGGGCCAGGCGGGCCGCGGGCATGCTGTCCGACCTCTGGCCCCGGCTCCAGGGAGTTGCAAGGCGTCGCAGAGGGCTGGAGAGGGAGCACCGGGGCCCGGGACTCTGCTTCCCTCGGGGCCAACCCTGGTGTGACCCTGGGCAGGTTAGCCCGGCCTGAGAACTAGAGGGTGATTGGCTAGAGAGGACAGTGGGGAGGGGGCTCGCCTGGCACACAGCCGGCCTGGGTTCGATCCCCAGCACCCCATATGATTCCCAGAGTACCACCAGGAGTGCTCTCTGAGCACTGAACCAGGAGTCAGCCCTGAGCACTGTCAGGTGTGTCCCCAAAGCCAAAAAGGCTGCGCATGAGTGGAACTTCAGGCTGGTCCGTGGGGGCCTGTTGCGTGCCCAGGAGGAGGCCGGTCTCTTTGATTCCCAGAGTCGGGCGCCCTGAAGGGTTCGGAGGGCGGAGGGGAGAGCGCCATCCTCAGAGGGCTGTTTCGGGGTGCCAGGAGCCCGGCGCCCCCTCCCGGGTGCAGGTGACGCCGCCCAGCCGAGCTCTGGGCCTGCCTCTGGGTCAGGAGGTGTTGGGGGGCTGTCTCCAGGGCCTTTGCTTCGGGGAAGCTCCAGCCACCCGCCTCCAGGGGCCGTGAAGGGGTCCTGGGAGCCCCCGGGCTCCCCCATCTCCTGGGGCCCCTGCAGCCGCTCCCCCCGAGGTGGTGGAAATTCCTCGGAGATGGAGAGGCCGGAGATGGAGAGGCTGGAGATGGAGACGCTCAGCCGCTCAGCCTGGGGACCCAGCACCACTCACGGGAATTAATAGCAGATTAATGACCTAATGACCGCAGCAGAGGGAGGGAGGGAGGGAGGGAGGGAGCGCTGCGGCTACAGGCCCAGACGCACCCAGGAAGCCGGTCTGTGGCCAAGGTCACCCCGTGAGGAAGCGCCCAGGGCTGATGCCCAGCCCAGGGAGTGGCCGGGCCGTGTCTGGGGGCTGGTGGGCCCCCGGCCGCCCACTCAGCCGCCCTCTCTGCCTGCAGAACGCCGACGGGAAGCTGACGCTGCAGGAGTTCCAGGAAGGCTCCAAGGCCGACCCGTCCATCGTGCAGGCCCTGTCGCTCTACGACGGGCTGGTATAGGCCAGGGCACCTGCTGGGGTGAGTCGAGGCCGGGCGGGCGGGGGGTGGGGGCTTGCCTGGGCCCTGGGGTCACGGGGGACGGTCTAGGGGACAGGAGGCAGGGCTCCCAGAGTCTCCCCATTCTTGCCTTTTTTGTTTCGTTTCATTTTGGGCCATCCCCGGTGGCCTGGGAGCTACTCCGGGCTCAGTGCTCGGGAGACTCCGGTGCGGGGTCTGACCTGGGCCCCCTGCCCACAGAGCAGGCGCTCGGCCTGTCTCGTTCTTGTTTGCTCTTGGCTGTAGGGGCCACACCTGGCACTGCTCTGCACTCAGGGATCACTCCTGGCGGGGCCAGGGGACCCTCTGAGGTGCTGGGGGTCGAACCTGGTTCAGCCACATGCAAGGCAGCACCCTCCCTGCTGACCCGTCTCCCCAGACCCGCCCCTCCCCTGCACGCCTCTGCTCGGCCCTGCCCTGTCCTTCCCTAGAGCCAGAGGGAGCCTGGGAGTTGGCATGAACAGACATCTCCCGGGTTAAATGCCTGTGTGCGTGTGTGTTTGTGTGTATGTGTGTTATGTGTGTATGCATGTATGTGTGTATGCATGTGTGCATGTGTTATGTGCGTGTGTGTGCATGTGTGTATTTTGTGTATGTGTATGTGTTATGTCTGTGTATGTATGCATGTATGTGTGTGCATGCATGTGTGTGCATGTGTTGTATGCACGTATGTGTGCGTGTGTACATGTGTTTGTGTATGTGTGCTTATATGTGTGCATGCATGTATGTGTGTGTTATGTGCATGTGTTTTCAAGCGTGTATGTGTGCATGCATGTGTGTATGTGCGTGTGTATATGTGTGTATGAGGATGTGCGGGTGTGTGCACGCGTGTGCGTGTGTGTGTGTGTGTGTGTGTGTAGTTCTCCTGCAGCCCTGCGCCTGCACAGGTGTCTCCCCTCACCCTCTGCCCTTCCTTCATCCTCCCTCCCTCCTCCCTTCCTGCCTCCCTCTGGGCAGTGCCCGGGAGGAGTGGGGGTGAGTGACAAGGTCACAGCTGGGTGGTCCACGGGGGTTCCCCCGCCCCCTGGTGCTGGAGAGGGGCCCGTGGCACTGCACGCCTTGGCGCCCGCTGGCCTCTTCCCTCTGGGCCGGCCGTTAATCGCATCTCTCCCGGCCGTCCTTGATTTTTTTTTTTTCATTTTCTTCTTGCCTCCCAGTCAGTGCTCAGGAGGCCTGGGCACGCCCGTGGGTGGTTTGTAGCCATTTGGGATCTGTTTGGTGTGCGGGCCTGAGCGGTCAGTCTCCCTGGGGACCTGCGAGCTGCCATCGGGCCGGCCCACACCCGTACGCCGGGACCCAGCAGGGTGTGCGCGGCCGCACCCCTGCTGCCGGCCCGTGTCCCGCTCCAGGTGGTGTGTTTTAATATTCCCCCGCGGGATGCGCTGTTATCCTAACGCTCACCGCGTCCCACATTCCACGGCTGCGGGGAGCAGATGGGGAGCCTGGGCAGGGGAGCCCCGCGCTAAGTACCCAAAGGCCTGCAGGTCCACGTTCCGCCAGGGCCGGAGCAGTAGCAGACTGGGAAGGACCCTTCTCCTTGCACGCGGCCGGCTCGGGTTCAACCCCGGGCACCCCAGAGCCCGCCAGGATTAACACCCGAGCGCAGAGCCAGGCGTAACCCAAGCACCAGAGAATAAAAAGTAAATAATTTTTTAAAAAGACCCACTTTCCATCCCGGGTCGCTGGGGTGACCACCAGCTGCCAGGGGTCATCCCATGGTGTGGCTGGGGGCCCAGTTCCCGGGTCACTCGCTCGTCCCGGTCACCCTGGACGCTGCCTGTCCCCGTCCTGGGGTTCCCCCTTGAGGACGTTTCCAGGAGGGGAGCCGCAAACTCAAGACGCCCGTTTCCCAAGGCCTGATCTTGGAGGCGCATTCCTTTCCTTCTTGGCCAAGGATATGGGGTCTATTTTGAGCCCTTCGCTTTTCTCTATAAATTTCCTTGTCTTGGGGCCAGAGCGCTAGCACAGCGGGGAGGGCGTTTGCCTTGCACTCGGCTGACCGGGTTCAATCCCCAGCACCCCATAGGGTCCCCCAAGCACCGCCAGGAGTGACTCCTGAGTGCAGAGCCAGGAGGAACCCCTGAGCATCGCTGGGTGTGACCCCCCCAATTTCCT
The DNA here is from genome assembly GCF_027595985.1 of Sorex araneus. Lineage (NCBI taxonomy): Eukaryota > Metazoa > Chordata > Mammalia > Eulipotyphla > Soricidae > Sorex > Sorex araneus. Next base: position 3,386,062 of record NC_073302.1, on the reverse strand, counting down.
TGTCTTTATTTTTCTGGTGCTAGGGATTGACCCTGGGTCTCGTGCTCCCAAGGCCTGCCCGGCCATGGGGTCCCTCCCCATCTCCCCAGCCTTTGCCAGCATTTAGAATCACACATTGCACATGGAATTTGGTTTGTTTTTTTTTTTTGCTTTTTGCTTTTTGGGGTCACACCCGGCAATGCACAGAGGTTATTCCTGGCTCTGAACTCAGGAATTACCCCTGGCAGTGCTCAGGGGACCATATTGGATGCTGGGAATCAAACCCGGGTCAGCTGCGTGCAACGCACATGGAATTTGTATCAAACCAGGGCTCAGGGGCTGGAGCAATAGCACAGCGGGGAGGGCGTTTGCCTTGCACGCGGCCAACCCAGGTTCGATTCCCAGCATCCCATAGGGTCCCCTGAGCACCGCCAGGAGTAATTCCTGAGTGCAGAGCCAGGAGTAACCCCTGTGCATCGTGGGGTGTGACCCAAAAAGCAAAAAAAAAAAAAAACAAAAACCAACAACTCAGGGCTGAGTCTGCAGTTTATTTTGGGAAGAGGGGAATCTTTTTGTTTGTTTTTGGGTCACACTCGGCGATGCTCAGGGGTTCCTCTTGGCTCTGCACTCAGGAATTACTCCAGGTGGTGCTTGAGGGACCCTATGGGATGCTGGGAGTCGACCCGGGTCGGTCGTGTGCAAGGCAAACGCCCTACCCACTGTGTCGCTCCCGCCCCGAGAGTTCTATTGATTCTTACCGAGTTTCCCTCCGCCCCAGTACCCGCGTCGCCAACCCCTGACCTCCCCGCCCCCTCTGTGTCTTCCAGATGCCCAGGACCTCTCACCTCCTCCCGTGCCATGAGGCCACCGCAGCCCGCCACCACCCACCTCCGTTCCACCAGCCCGTCTTGGCACCGCCGCCCTGCGGGGGGACCCTGCGCCCCGCCCGCCCCGCCCCCCCGCTGCCTGAAACCGCGGGCCCAGTCGCCACCCCCGCGCGGAGAGCCAGGACGCCCGCCCGCCCGCCCCCCTACGCGTTTTCTTGTGTTTGATTTCTAGCCCACCTGGGGGCCGCATGCTCGCACACCCCACCCTCTGCTCCGGAGACCCCGGGCGGGCCGCGAGCGCGGGTGTGCGCTGTGGCTGCGCCCGTGGGGCCGTCGGGGACCATCGGGGGGTGCTAGACCGTCAGGGGCCGTGGGGGGGGTGCTGGGAGCCGTGGGGCCGTCGGGGGGTGCCGGGACCGTGGGGGCCGTCGGGGGGGGGCTGACCCGGTTCCCGGGACCCCCGCGGCCTCCGCGGCTGGGATGTGCGCGCGCGTGCGTGAGGCCGGGCCGCGTCCTTGGCGGGAGCGGACGCCCCTCTCCCCCCGCCCCCGCGATGGTGTTTATTTATTGGGGGTCCCGTGTCGCTGTCCGGGACCCGACCCGTTTACGCCCGTGCCCCCGCCCTGGTTCCGGAGGCCACAAAGCCAAATACTCTTTCTTTTATTTCCAGATACTGTGCTGGGCATTCAGAGGGGGCGCAGCAGCGCCCCCTTCCCTGTCCCCCCGCGGCCCGATGCCTCCTTTTGGGGCCCTTTTCTCCCTGCCCGAGACCCCCTGTCCCAAGTAGCTCTAGGCGGGAGCAGGGCCGGTGTGGGGGGCGCTCTTGGCTCTCGCTTTGGTGTGTGCCAGGGCCCGGGGGTGGCGAGGCGGGTACTGAGGGGACACAGGCCAGTCTGGGCCAGAACCGCTGTTCCCCCGCCTGGGGGCCCTGGAAAGGGGGTCTCTGCTCTCCCCACTAGGCTTCCCTGCCTCTGGCCCGCCAGGCCCCCAGTGCCCTCTACCCTTTTCCTCTACCCTTTTCGCTTGTGTGCCAGGAGGGAGCCCACCCCACCCTGTTGGAAGCTTCTGGCTCCCAGAGCCCCTTTAGGGCCAGGCCGCGAGGCCCCTGGGACCCGTGACCCCCGCCCTGGGTGGGGAAGGGTCTTGGGGGTTTCTGAAGGGTCTCTCTGAGCCCCTGCTGCTTGGGCCGTGTTCAGGGGCACAGCAGTGGGGGGCTGCCGGGTGGGGGTGGGGTCAGTGCGGCCCCTCCTTCCTGGGGGGCCTCCCATCCCCTCCCCGGGCTCTGGCCTCTTTGGGGCCCCTCCGGAGGGGGCGCTTCGTGGGCCTGGGTCTCTGCCGGGTTCCCGGAGAGGCATCCCCGCGGCCCGATGCATCCCCGCTCACATCTGCTCAGCCCCCAGGCTCCTGGTGCCCCCCGGCCCCCGAGGCCCCCCGGGGCCCTTTTCTCCTGGGTAGTTTGAAGCTCGGGGTCCCCTTTCTGCTCCGCCGCCCGGGCAGGAGAGTGGGGGTCCCCGCACCCTCGGCTTCTCAGATTGCGCCGGGCCTGGGAGGGGGGCTGGGACGGAGGGTGCCAACAGCGCCCCCAGGCACCCAGAGGTGCCCCCAGCCCGTCCCGAGGTTTGCACCCAGGCCTCAGGCACCCCCTGCCCCATCCCTGGGCACCCCCGGCCCCCCGCACGGTTCCCCCCTCCAGGCCCGCCCCCAAGATGCTGCTGTTTCCCGGGACGCGGGTCTCCGCAGCGCCCCGCCCCGCCCCGCCCGCGCACACGTCGGCCCCGCCCCCCGGAAACGCTTCGCAGCTCGACCACCGGCTCCCGGGTCCCAGGCGCCCCCGGGCCCGGGCCCGTTGCTTCTGGGCGCCGCCGTGGGAAGGGGCGGTCGGGGAGGCCGCGGGCTGAGCCGCCGCGGGGCGTGGGGCGCCCCCGGAGGGGGAGCGGCGGCCGGGGGTCCCCGGACGCCCCTTTTCAGAGACAGCCAGTTGTTCGGAGTCAGGGCGCCGCGACGGGAAGCCTGGCCCCCTCCCCTTTTTTTATCTGCGGAATAAACCCACTGGTTGATTTTTGAATGAATAAAAGGCTTTTGTTGAATAAACAGCTGTTCCTCTTCTGTCTCGGGCGGGGCGCAGCCCCCCGGCCCGCCCCGCAGCGACCCCCGGGAGGGGCCCGCGCCCCCAAGCCGCCCCGGGCTCCGGGCACGCTGCTCCTGCTCGCGCACGCGCCGGCCCCGCCCTCGGGGGGCTGCACTGTGGGGGTCTCGGGGCCGGGTGCAAGCCCGGACGGAAACGCTTCTGCTTGCCACGGGCCCCCCGCGGCCGCGCGCCCCGGCGGGTGGCAGGCCCCGCCGTGCTCCTGTACGTGCTCCCTGTCGCCAATTAAACACGCTTCGGCCCAGGCCGCCCCCTGTGCACCTGTCGCCTCGTCTGTTTCCGCTCGTCTCCCGCCCCCGCTCTGTCCGGCTGGTGCCCCCCGGGATGCTGCGGGCGGGGAGGAGCACCCTGGGTGGGAGCACCCCGCTCCGGGATCACCCCTGCACCGCTGTTCCCAACTGCTTCCTCTCCCGGGGCCCCCCCGGGAGAAACGCGGGGACGGCTCTGGTCGGGAGCGCGGCCGCTGGACTCGGGCATCGGGGTCCCGCCTGGGGTGGCCCCGCCTGGGGTGTCCCCGCGGAAGGTGGGTGTCGCCTGGAAGGTTCCTGAACGGGAGCAGCAGACGCGGCGCACTGGGCGTCTGAATTGCTCCTGGCAGTGCCCGCCCGGCTCACGGCGCCCAGGGGAAAGGGTCACTGGGGACGGCGATGCCAGGCACGCAGCTGGCGGGGTCCCGTCCCCGGCACCCCACGGGGTCCTTGGGGCACCGCCGGGAGTGGGCCCGAGAGCAGCCAGCAGGAAGCCCCCAGCAGCGCCAGCAGACGCCCCCTAACCAAGCCATAGCCTAGAGACGCGTGAGAAAGGGTCGTCAGTGGGGAAGCGTTTAAGAAGCGGGGGGGGGGGGGGGGGGGCGGCGGCTGGACGCGGGGCTCAGGGGGGCCTTGAGTCCTGTTGGGGGGCCTCAGGGGGGCTCGAGTCCTGTTGGGGGGGCAGGCTATCCCGCTCCTGAGCTGGGGGCTGGGGCTGAGACCGGGCGTTTTCAGCAAGCTGGGGGCTGAGCCCATGATGCTGGTCACCCTCGCTCGGGAGCCCGGGGGCTCTCGGCCCTGGACTCTGGCTGGACCTGTGGGCAGGACCCTCCCCCTCCCCGGGCGTCCAGGCCGATCCTCTCTCCACCTGGGGTCACACACACACACACGCCCATGACGCGTCCAGGGCTTCCTGCTCTCCGCTGGACCGTAGGTATGAGCCCTCGGCACGCACCTGGGACCCACGGGGGGATGTGGGCGCCCACCGCGCCTCCCTCCGTCTGGACCCCGGGTCTGCGCGAGGAGCCGCGACTTCCTGCTGGGGCTGGGGGCGGGGGGGGCGTTTCCACCTGTGACGGACGGGGCCTGGGGCACTGCTGCTGGGGGGGACAGACAGACCTGCCGCCCCAACTCGGGGTCACGCTGGACGGGCCCTGTAGAAGAGAGGACACCCACGCCCACTCCCCGGAGGGCTTCCGCGTGGGGGCTGTAGCTGCCCCGGACGGGGGTGGGGGGCAGAGGAGCCCCCTGCACGGCCACCGGGGCCCTCCGTCTCGAACCCCGTGCAGGGAATGGGGGCGGAGGGCAGGTGCCCAGCGGGATCTTGGGTCAAATTCTGCCCGAGCGTTGGGGGACCCCCAGCCTCCGCGGGAGCCGCTCTCACAGGGCACCCCCAGCCCAGCCCCCAGCCCCGCCCTGGAATCTGTCCGGGGGTCCAGCGCCCTCCGGCTGGTGAACGGCCCTGGGCGTTCCTCGTGGTCAGTGTGGGCCTGTCCAGCCTGGGGGGGCTGTCTCCGCGGGGTCTAAGGTCACAAGCACTCCCGCTTCCGGCTGCGCAGAGTCTGGGGTGGGGCACGGGGGCGTCGGACTCAGCGTCTCGGGCCGGGTGAGGGTCGCCAGTCCTCGCTGGGGTGTTTGCGGCCGCTGGAGGGGCCCAGGATTCCCCGGGAGCCCCCCAGGGCGCCTGCGCAGAGCCGTGACACCCCCCCCAGCCCTCCCCTCCCCCACATGCATTTCCCGCTGGGTCCGAGTCCCAGCCCCGCATCTGAGCGCTGGAGGGTCGGTCCCCAAGCCTGTCCCCGCCCGAGCCCCGCGGGGGGCAGCGCCGGGCTTAGAAGCGCAGGGGGTGGGGGTCCCGTCCGGCTGGGGCCGCCTCCCCCCTGCCTTCTTCCCGGGCGTCCACCTTCCCTTTGGGGGTGCGGACGGACGGTGCCTGGAAACGGCCAGACGGGGGTGGGTCCCCGGCGTCTCCCGCCGCTCACCAGCAGCGCCCCCTGCAGGCAGGGCTCACGCACGAGCTCCCGCGTGTCAGAGCGCCCCCTGCAGGCAGGTTCACACATGAGCGCCCGCGTGTCAGAGCGGCCCCTGCAGGCAGGATCACACATGGGCGTCCACGTTGTCAGCAGCGCCCCCTGGAGGCAGGTTCACACATGAGCGTCCACGTTGTCAGCAGCGCCCCCTGGAGGTAGGGCTCACACATGACCGCCCGCATGTCAGCAGCGCCCCCTGGAGGTAGGGTTCACACATGACCGCCCGTGTGTCAGCAGCGTCCCCTGGAGGCAGGTTCACACATGAGCGCCCGCGTGTCAGCAGCGCCCCCTGGAGGTAGGGCTCACACATGACCGCCTGTGTGTCAGCAGTGCCCCCCCCAAGGCAGGGTTCACACGCATGCCCTGGTCTAACTGTCCTTGGCCAGGGCTTCTGTTAGATCAAGGTCCAGGCAGAGGCCAGCAGCCCTGGACACCCCCAGATGCCTGGGGCGCGGGGAGCTGAGGGTTCCGGGGCACACCCTGCCCAGCTGGGATGGGAGGGGTGCTGGGGCTGTCCCGAGGGAGGGCGTGGGCAGGCTGGGGGCAGCCGGGGGCTGGGACTGGAGGGTGAGGTGGAATGAGGGCGGTGGCTGTATGGAAATGGGGGGCTGGCGGGGGGGGTGTCTGGTGCAGGGCGGGACGAGGGGCCCACTGTGGGCCTCACCTTGCAAAGGCCTGAGACTCAGGAGCACTGGCTGGCCCAGGGGGTGTCCCTGCCCTCACAGCTCCTCATTTTCGACTCTGCACCCGTATCCCCGTGAGCTGCTTTCTGACCCCTACGAGGGAGTTGCTGACTTCACCCCAGTCTTCAGAAGCAGAAATCAGGCCCAGAGAGGTTTGGTGACTTGCCTGAGGTCACACAGCTCGTGCGGGGGGAGAGCAGGGACTTGAGGCCAGGGTTCCTCACCCCGCAGACTCTGTGAGCAGGGCTGCAGACAATCACCTTTGGGGCTCCCCCTAGGGCACGGGGTGCCGTGTGACAGCAGGTGACAGCAGGTTACTCACATGAAGGGACTTGAACAAACAGATGCCAGAGCTCCAGTCCCAGGCTGACGTCACGCCTGCTCCGCGCAAGGGGCTTGGAATGAATGCGGCCCCCCTCGGGCTCATGGGTGGAGAGCTGAGCTCCCGCGTGAGGGAGCTGTCGCCCGGGGGGCCGCCCCATGGGGAGGCCAGGGTGCTGGGGGCCCCTTGGCGGGGAGCCCCAGGCTCAGCTGGCGGGGGTCTGCAGCCCCGCCCCGCCCTCCCCCGCTGCCGCCCCCACAGGGAAGATATTTCCCGTTTCCCTCCTGTCTCTGTTTTGTCTTTTGCGTTTCCCACAGTCAGCATATCTTGTTTTTATTCCACTCATGAATTTGGGGGGCGAGTGGGGGTCATGCGTGGCGGTGCTCAGGGATCACCCCCGGAGGGTCAGGGGACCCTGCAGGGTGCTGGGGGGTCGAACCCCGGCCGGCCACTAGCGCTCCCGCCGCGCGAGAGTTTAGCAGCAGCCTGCAAGGAGGCCTCTGTCCCCTGCAGCGAGCCCCTCCCGAGCGCGGGGTCCTCCGGGTACCCTGGGCGCGGGGCCCTCTCCGGCCGCCCCTGGAGACTCCCGGGGACGCTCTGGGTGCGGGTCCGTCGCGGGCTGCGGGACTCCCCCCAGCTTCTCACACTCCGCCTGAGTCTTGTCTGTATCGTCTTTTTCTTTCTCTCTCGTTAGCTTTTGAGGGGGTGCCCCGAGCCGTGCCCACCCGCCGGCATCCAGCGCCTGCTGCTCCGCCCTGCGTTGCCCCAGGGATGCACCCGACAGTGCCGCGGGGGCTCCGCGGGACGCTGGGCCTGGACCCCCGCGGGGCGCCGTGAAGCGCGCCCCCTAGTGGCCGCACTGGCTCCCAGGCTCTGTCTCTTTTCTCCTCTTGCATTTTAACTGCAATTTGTGGGTGGGTGGTCTTAGGGAGTGGGTTTTTTGGGGGTTGCCTGAGAATGCACGGTCTGCCGCCAGGTCATGAATATCTCCTATATTTAATTAATCGATTTTTTGGTTCTGGGGCCACACCCAGCTGTGCTCGGGGCTGACCCCAGGCTGTGTGCTCAGAGATCACGCCAGAGCAAGCCCCGGGGAGTAATCTCTTATGGGGTGCCAGGTTGGCAGCTTGCAGTATAAGCACCTTAAACACTGTGCTAGCTCCACAGCACGCTTTTTTTTGGAGGGGGGTGTCACATCTGGCAATACTCAGGGGTAACTCCTGCCTTTGCATTCAGGAACCACTCCTGGCAGTGCTCAAGGGACCCTATGGAATGCCAGGGATCGAACTCAGGTCAGCCATGTGCAAGGCAAGCGCCCTCCCTGCTGTGCTATTGCTCTGGCCCTAGCTCAGGCACTTTAAAAAAGCTAAACAGTGAGATTCTTCCCTCCGTCTCTTTCTTTTTTTATTTTTTTGCTTGTTGGATCACACTTGGCTATGCACAGGGGTCACTCCTGGCTCATGCACTCAGGAATTACCCCTGGCTCAGGGGACCATATGGGATTCTGGGAATCGAACCCGGGTCAACTGCATGCAAGGCAAAACACCCTACCCACTGTGCTTTCGCTCCAGCCCTATCCCTCCCTCTCCTTTCTCAAAATTATCTGCTTTTTCCAATTCCTTGGCTTCTCACTGTACATATTATTATTATTATTATTATTTTAAATTTTGGGCCCTACCTGGCGATGCTCAGGGCTGACTCCTGGCTCTGCACTCAGGGATCACTCCCGGTGGGGCTCGGGGGACCCTATGGGATGCCGAGGATCAAATTCGGTCAGCTGCATGCAAGGTGAGTGCCCTCCCGGCTGTGCTCTGGCTCAGCCCCCAGTCACTATGCATTTAGCGTGGGTTTGCTCATGTCTGAAGGCCAGCTGGGGCTTGTCCTGGGCTCGCTGGGGCCCCTCAGACGCGGGCGGGGAGCTGACATCTTTACAGGTCTGCGCCTCTCCCTCCATAAACACGGCGCGCCTTCCCACTCAGGCTCCTTTCGGCAGCTGCTCCCTGCTTTTGGCATGAGCCTCGCGGATGTTCTGTTGGTGCTATACCCAGCTGGCCCGTGTGGGGGCGCTGTTGGAAAGCGGTATTGTTCCTTAGTGGTCCTCTTGCCTGGAGCCGAGGAAAAGGATGGATTTTATACATCAGATGAATTAATGTATAAAATTGGCTCTGCTCCTCGGAGGCTCACGTATTAGTGCTGAGATTTGGGGGTGGAGGTTCTTTGACCTCCTCTGTGTTGCCGTGTCATCTGAAAGCAGGGACGGCTTTATTTCTTCGCTTTCACTTTTTGCCCTACTGCACTGAATGGGATGTCGGGGCTGGAGAGAGACCACGGGGGTTAATGTCCTTCCATTCCAGGCCCCAAAGAGGATCCCCCGAACATGGCCAGGAGTGATCCAGAGCCCGGAAGAGCCCCAGGGCACCTTTAGGGGTAGCTCAACACCCCCCTCCCGGCAGAGAAAAGGGACTCCCAGGGGCTGAGGAATAGTCCAGTGAGTAAGGCACTTACCTTGCACGTGGCTGACTCGGGGTCGGTGCATGGCCCCCCGTACGGTCCCCCAGGCACTGTCAGGAGTGATCCTTGAGCACAGCCAGTGGGGCCCCCAAACCAAAAATTTCAAAAAGGACATCCAACAGAAAGTGTGGGGCCTCAGTCCTTGACCTCAGTCTTAGGAGAGGAGAATTCTGTCCCCCCCTAAGCATGATGCTGCTGTTATTCTTTGTAGATGCCCTTTTTCTGGGTTTTGTTTTTGTTTCTGGGTCATACCAGCGGTGCCCAGGGCTTCCTCCTTGTTCTGGACTTAGGAATCACTCTGGTGAGCTCAGGCGTGGGGGCGGGAGCCACAAGGGATGCCAGGGATCGAAGCTGGGTCAGCCCCGTGCTAGGCAAGGCCCTACCCACTGAGCAATCTCTCTGGCCCTGTAGACGCCCTTGTCAGGTGAAACCAATTCCCCCTCATTCTGAGAGTTTTCTTTTTTTCCTGAATGGCTATTTTAGAGTCTTTTTTTTCTGTCTTAACTACTTCAATAATAAGATGAGGTTCTTTTTTGGGGTGGGGGGAGTTATTGGGCCACACCTGGCTGTGCTCAGGGCTTTGTGCTCAGGGATCACTTCTGATGGGCTTGGGTAGGCCATGTGGGGTGCCGGGGATTGAACCCAGGTTGGCTGTGTGCAAGGCAAACACCCTCCTCACTACACTATCTCTCCTGTTCTTTTTCCTTTTCTCAGCGGGGTGCTTTGGGCTGGTCCTGGCTGGGGTGTGGGGGTCCCGCGGTGCCAGGGATGGAACCCAGGGCCCCTGCATGCAAAGCATGTGCAATCGGCCTTTGACCCTTCTCCCCAGCCCAGATTTTCCCTCTTGTCTCTCTATGTGGTGGTTTCATGAACACTGACCTGGTCTGGCATTTCTGGGAAAATTCATACGCAGTCTTGGTATACTATTCTGTTTATATACTTATTTTGGTTTGGGGCCACACCCAGTGATATATAGGAATTACTCCTGGCTCAGTGCTCAGGGATCACTCCTGGTAGGGACTGGGGGACCCTATGGAGTGCCGGGGGATTGAGCCCAGGTTAGCTGCATGCAAGGCCGTGTCCTGCCTGCTGGATCTTGCTCCAGTCCTGATACAGAGATACGGACTTGCCAGCATCCTGTTGAGGATTTTTGCATCTTTGTTCACAAGAAATCTCAGCCAGTGGTATTTTTGTTTGTTTGTTTGTTTGGGAGGGGCAACACCTGGCTGTACTCAAGCCCCTGTTTCCTTCTTGTTATTTCATTTCTTTTTGTTTTTGGAGCCACAGCTGGTGATGCTCAGGGCTTAGTCCTGGCTCCGTGTTCAAGGACCACTCCTGGCGGTGTTTGGGGACCATCTGGAAGCTGGGAATCAAAGCCCGCTTGGCCGCATGCAAGGCAAGCACCCTCCCTGCTGTACTATCTCTCCAGCCCCTATTTTATTTTATTTTTATTAAATCACTGTGAGATACACATTTACAAAGTTGTTCATGATTGTTTCAGTCATATAATGTCTGACACCTGTTCCTTCACCAGCGTGCATTTCCTGCCACCAATGTCTCCTTTCCCGTGGCTCCACCCCCCGCAGCCTGCCTCTATGGCAGACACTTTCCCACCCCCGCACCCCCACCCCATCTCCTGTTTCTTATGTCTCTTACATCTTCCAGGGCTGGGCATGAAAGCCTGGCAAAGACCCAGCTCTCAGGGCTAGAGTGATAGGACAGCAGGTAGGGCGTTTGCCTTGTCCTCAGCCGACCTGGGTTTGATCCCCAGCACCACCAGGAGTCACCCCTGAGCACTCCTGGGTGTTGCCCCCAAACAAAAACAAGCCGGACAAAAGAAAAGACCCAGCAGTGATGTTCGGTGCCCTGGCTTGGGCTTCCCACTAGGGGCTGAAGGGAAGTTTCCTTATTCCTGTTCCCGGAGGCACCAGTGCTCCCAATGGCCCATGGGGAATTTCCAAGAATGCTCGAGAACACTCTGAGCTGAAGTTCTGGGATTGTATACTGCCGATCCTTTCCTGAGACCCAGGGCTCAGTCCCCACGCTGTATGGACCCCAAGCAGAGACAGGAGCAGTCACCGCCCCCCCTTATATTTTTCAATTCTTTTTCTGGGGGGTGGGTTGGGGTAGGTCATACCTGGGGGTTCTCAGGGGCTACTCCTGGCTCAGTGCTCAGGAGCGACCCCTGGTGTTGCTTCAGGGACCATATGTCCTTCCCCTCGGTTCCTCCAATCCCCTTAGCTGTAAGAGGGAAGGAAGGGGCTCCCACCGCCCAGGAGAACATTCTCTTGTTATACCAGCCCCCGGGGGTGCTGCTGGATGCCAGATCAGCTCATGTAGCCAATACAGGGCAGAGTGGCTTATTCTGCCAGCGGCTTCCCAGTGCTCCGGGATATTCCCCATAAGTCAATTAACTGCCGAAGTGAAGAGAAAGACAGGCTCCTAGGTGCAGCCGCTGACTCAAACCACATTTTCCCACTTTCAATATTTAGAAACTTTGTTACAAATGGCAGAAACCTGACCCAGATGAACCGGTACAAGACAAGGGAACTTGTCAGCTCACATAGAGTCTGTGGGGAGCACGGATGTCTGGCTTTCCTCTTTTCCCCGCTCCCTCGCCTGTCCGTGCAGCAGCCTTCTCCCTCCCGGGAGACGGGGACAGGCCAAGAGGAGGCCGTGGTACCCAAGTCGCACGCTCCGGTAGAACTATCCCAGGGAAGGCCGTTGATTGGCTCTCCGTGGATCACATGTCTGCTTCTCGACCAATCACCGTAGCTAGAGGGAGGGACTCCATGGCCACGTGACGTGTGCCCGTGTGGATGCTGGAATTCATTCCCAGGGAGGCAACGGCCTTTTTAATCGTAGTTTAAATGTAATGGAAGCGGGGCTGGAGGCATAGTACAACGGGGAGGGCGTTTGCCTTGCACGCGGCCGACCCAGGTTCGATTCCCAGCATCCCATACGGTCCCCGGAGCACCGCCGGGAGTGATTCCTGAGTGCAGAGCCAGGAGTAACCCCTGTGCATCGCCGGGTGTGACCCAAAAGGCAAAAAGCAAAAAAAGTGATGGAAGCTCACATTTGCCGATCCAAGCTGCGCTGCCGGGTGCTCACAGCGAGCTGGGTCACGCCAGTCGCTCACCAGAGATAAATAGGACCGCGAGTCTCTGAGTCTCTGGACCCGAGGCAGAGAACCTGGCAGTCTTGTTACCTCTGCCACCCACTGCCACCAGCTTCTGCGGCTCTGGGGTTCCAAACCTGACCATGGCCAGCATCCCTGTCCCTGATGGCTCTTCCTGACCAGGAATCTTTCTTCAAGTGCTCTGCAGCCATTGTTCTTGGCGAGGCTCCTCTCTGCCATCCCCTCCGAGACAGGCGTCCAGAGTCTTCTGGAAGACGAGAACCAGGCTGTCAAACAGCTCACGCTCACATCCTGGCGGGAAAGGATAAAGGACGCGGTGTCCCAGCCAAGCGCCGTCTCTCGGCCAAGTCCCTTCATTGGACCACTCAACACAGGAAGTGGTGCAAATGGGGGGTGTGAAGGCCCCAGGCGGGGAGCAGAGTGGGACAGGCGGGGGGGCCTTGTAGATCGCACTTTCAATGACACACACAAACAGCCCAGTCCGGGGAGTGTGAGGGAAAGGAAGCCTTTTCCACTGCTGGTGGCAGTCTCATCTGGTTCAGCCTCTGTGATGGGATAGACGCTTCTCAAAAAAATTAAGAATTGATTTATAAGTGAATCTCACAACTTCATTTTTCAATCAATTCTTAATTTAGATTTTTTTCCTTTTTGGGTCACACCCGGCGATGCACAGGGCTTACTCCTGGCTCTGCACTCAGGAATTACTCCTGGCGGTGCTCAAGGAACCATATGGGATGCTGGGAATTGAACCCAGGTCGTCCTCATGAAATGCCCTACCCACTGTACTATAGCTCCAGCCCCAATTAAAATTTTTTTTGGTCACACCTGGTGATGCACAGGGGTTACTCCTAGCTCTGCATTCAGGAATTACCCTTGGCGGTGCTCAGGGGACCATATGGGATGCTGTGAATCGAACCCGAGTCGGCCGCATGCAAGGCAAATGCCTTCCCTGCCATGCTATCACTCCAGTGCCCTCAATTAAAATTTTTTTAAAGAATTTTTTTTTATCAATTCTTAAATGGATGGACATGGAGAGTATCATGCTGAGTGAAATGAGTCAGAAGGAGAGAGAAGACAGAGAAGAATAGCACTCATTTGTGGGATATAAATAAAAATAAAAAGGGGCTGGAGCGATAGCACAGCGGGTAGGGTGTTTACCTTGCATGCAGTCGATCCAGGTTCAATTCCCAGCATCCCATATGGTCCCCTGAGCACTGCCAGGGGTAATTCCTGAGTGCAGAGCCAGGAGTAACCCCTGAGCATTGCTGGGTGTGACCCAAAAAGCAAAAAACAAACAAACAAACAAGCAAACATAGAATGAGACCAACACCCAAGGAGAGTGAAACAGGGCCCGGAGGGTTGGTCCATGGTTGGGAGCTGCCTCAGGTGCTGGGGGGAGGGCAGCTGGGATAGAGGAGGGACCACTATGGCAATGAGAGTTGGAAATGACCACTCCAGATAAGAACTGCGTGCTGAGAGGAGGTAAAGGAACCAACATGAGGACCTCTCAGTGTCTGTATTGCAAGCCATAGTGCCCAGAGTGGGGGGGAAAGGGCAGGAGGAAAACTGGGGTCTTTAGAAGGGGGAAATGGACACTGGTGGGGGGACAGGTGTCGGAACTTTGTATGACTGAAATCAGATCATGAACAGATTTGTAACTATCTCACGGTCACTCAATAAAAAAAATTAATAAAATGTGAAAACACACACACAAGGATTGATGGGCCAGTGATAACAGGGCAGGGGTGGCCCTCGTTTTGCGTGCCAGCGACCTGGGTTTGATCCCTGGCACCACACATGGCCCCTGAGTGCCTCTAGGACGGACTCCTGGGGCAGAGTCAGGAGTAAGCCCTGAGAATCACTGGGTGTGGCCCGAGAATCCCCATCTACACACACACACACACACACACACACACACACACACACACACACAGAGTTGACTCTACATTACCCACCAAAGGGGTGGGGACAGCTAGGAGAGGACCTGAGACATAAGTGAAGCTGTAGTTAAAAAAAAAAAAAAGGCCAAATATTCCCAAAGGGGGCTGGAGAGATGCCGAGGGTGAGACGGGAGCTTCCGGTACACGTGGCCCACCCAGTTTGTTCCCCAGCACCGCACAGGGCCCTCAGCGCCACGACGCTTGATCCCTGAGCACAGAGCCAGGAGTGCCCCTGAGCACCACCAGGTGTGACTTCCACCACCCCTAGAATCAGCCTCCGGGGACTCAGGGTGAGCTGGGGGGGCTGGTCAGCGGCTCCCGGCGTGGTGCCGTCCATCTCAGAAAGCGCTTTGGACCCCGAGCAGAGAAGGCGCCACAGTTGGCGTAAGAGGGAAGAAAACGCAGTGTTGCCCAGGGCTAGCTTCAGAGGCGTCCTGAGCTGCAGGGTTGCGGGGCCTGCGTGGACACCCCCCCCGTGTGTGTGCGGGGGGGGGGGGAGCTTCCACCCCGGAGCACCTGTTTCTAGAATATTGATCATGCTCGTCCTTTCACCAGTGAACCCTCTGGTTAGATTCGGTGGCCAGCCCGGGGCAGGGATCCACGTTCACTGTTGTCCCCTGGACCTCCCCAGAGACCTTCCTTTCGCCACTCTGCCCCGGAGAAAGTCAGCACCTTCGGGGTTCAGTTTGGGTTTGGGGGCAGCTACCACCAGGCGCTGAGGGCTGACTCCTGACTGCACCCAGGGGTCACTCCTGGCAGGCTGGGGACACCCGAGAGGATGCCGGGGGCTGAAGCCGGGTTGGCTGCATGCGAGGCAAGCGTCTTCCCGCTGTGTGGTCACTCTGGCCCACCGTTTCTCTTTCTCCTTGCTCTGCCTAGCCCTGGTGGCCTGTCCCTCGGCCCTCCTGTGACATTCCTCTCTATGGCCACTTCAGGAAGTGTCAGTTCTGTGACCTTCTTCTTTATTTGTACCTTTCCTGGGGACACTTCAACACACCTTCCTTGGCTTCCCAATGACCAGAACTGTATCAAATGACTGCACAATCCTGTTCACACACACACACACACACACACACACACACACACACACCATGGCTGGCCGACTTGCTTCTTCTCCTTGGATGGGAGTTTTCACCTGAACCCGAGTGTCGGGGGGAAGCCGGGGTTCCTGGCCACGGGGGCCGAGAGGTTCCTGGCCACACGAGGCCATGGAGAGAAATCTTGATGGTGAGAGAGCGGGCGAGAGAGCGAAAGGAAGCGACCGTCAACCTCCGCTCATCCTGGGCGTTTCTCTGGCCACCGATGACGAACGAGATGAAGATGATATCAGGCCGACACGGGACAAACGGGAACAGTGCGCAAGGCCCCCGGCTGATGAGGCAGGCTCCCCTCCACCCCAGAGTCGGAGGGTTCCGTGCTCAGGGGCCCCGTCAGGGGGGGCGGGGGTGGGGCACGGCTCAGCCCGAGCTGTTGACGGGGTTTAGGTCATCCGCTTGTTTGTTCTTGAAAACATGAGGATGGGCAACCATCCGTGTCCCTGGAGCGGCTGAAGTATTTCTTGGGATGGTCTCAGGCCATTCCTGACGGCCCACGTGATCCGGAGGCTGGCTCGGGACCCGGCGGGACCGGCCGTAAATCATTCAAGTGCCTGGCCTGGGAACGGCCCCGCCTTCAGCCCTCAGTAGCTCCATCTGCCCCGCGTGTTTGTCAGACTCTTCAGCTCCCTGTTAGGGCTGGCCCCCGGGGGGGACCGGAGGACAGAGGCCAGGCTCCGGGGGGGCTGTGACCCCTCAATTTCCACCTGCCTCGCCGCCTGGATTTCACTCCGGCCCCGAGTCGGCTGCAGTGTGTGGGCAGGAGACGACTCCTCACCGTCACCGGAGCTGCACGGTTGTTCCCGAGGTTCTGCGGGCCGGGAAGCCTGTGCAAACTGCCTCAGTGTGTCCAAGAAAGCCCGGGCCCCGGAGCCGGGGAAAGGCCGGCCCAGGCTGGCCCCCCTAGCCTGGGTTCCCTCACTCAGCGCAGGGAGGGGGACAGAGGCCGTGGCCTTTATTTGGGCTCACTTCACACAGGCCAAGTGTCCGGCGCCTTGGGGTGTGCCCTCGCCCCTCAGCTGCTCTCGGACCCCCTGCGCCTGCACGGGCTGGATTCCCACGTCAGGGCGGAGAGAAGACCCCCACGCAGCGGCTCCCTTCCCCCCCCCCCCCGCCGCAGGCGCCGTGCGCGGCCAGCCTGTGTGTGCACTGTTAGGAAATAGAATTCCGCCGAGACTGAGGCTTCTGGAAACGGGGGGGAAGTGTGCATTATCGCGAGCTCAAAAATGCAGGCTCCCAGGCGGCCTGGAGAGGCAAGCTGGGAGGGGGGGTGGACACTGGCTGATGCGGCCACGAGGCTCATCTGGGCCCCTGTTGCCCCGGCAACCATGATTCTGTTATTCTTGGGATACCCGGCCCGGGCCGCACCCTCTGGAGGATGCAGGATGCTGCTCCGGCTCCTTCCCACGGCCGAGGGGGCAGGCGCTAGCTTCTGGGGGTGATTCCAGTAGGACGAGACCCCAAGGATCACCGGAGACATCTTGGTAGCCCCCCTCAGCCTCAGCCTAAGCTGGGGAGCCGAGGAGCAGAGAGCAGGAGGGTCTCCTTCAAGGTAGAGGCTACGTCAGGCCCCCGGTCATGAGTCTCCTCGCCTGGAGCCCCGCCCTGCTCCTCGTGTGACCACCCCCTGAACAGCGGTGGCCGACGGCCCCTTCCTGGAAATGCACGTTTCAGGGCCAACCCTGGCTGCCGTCCCCCAGGGCTGCCGGACCACCGCCACCCCTGCTCGCCCCCATCTCGAGGAGACAACGAAGGCTCTTCCAGGCCCTCATCACTCTCTCTTGCCAGCGCCTCTGGGAAGTGTAGTGCTTGCCACACACACACATACACACACGCATACAACATGCATGCTCTTGCACACATGCGCACACATACATGCACTCACACACATGCACACATGCATGTACGCGCACACATGCATACCATGCACATACACACATGCACGCATGCCATGTATGTATGCACACACACATGCATGCTATGCGTGTGTGCACACACAAGCATGCATACCATGCATGCACACACACTCACTCCCACACACAGGCACCGCCTCTGTGCGCCCCGACTTTGCAAACGCTGTTCCTGCTCCGCCATGCCCTTCCCCTCCGGCTGCGGAGGCCCCGTGGCCTCCCCTGACCCCTCAGGCTGCTCCACTCCTTCCTCTGAGCTCCCTGAACTCGTGGTGGCTCCTCCGTTAGCGCTTATCTCATTGAGTTAGAATGATTGTTTACGTCTCTGGACTCCCCAGGGCGGCGAGCACAGGCCTGGCGCGGCACACGCTGGCCACGGTGCCTAGCCGCGAGCCGGCCCCCTGCCCGGCGTGCTGCGTGTGCAGCCGGGGCCGACAGGGCCCGGGGGGCCTCCGCCACGTCCCTCGTGCCTGCCTGCCGCGGCTGCCCTCCGCGAGCAGGGCCTGGCTCCCGGCCGTTGCTTCTGCACAGCTGCAGCGGCCGCTGCTCCTCCAGGCTGGCCGGGCCCCGCTGGCCTCAGTCGCAGCCCCGAGGAGATTTAAAGACGGGGCGAGCAGCAGCGCAGGTGGAAGATGAGGTGCAGGGGCCAGGCCTCGCCCGCAGGCCCGGGACCTGGGCTCAGTCCCCAGCACCCGCCACGAAGGTCAAACCCAGACGCGCAGGGGGTTTAGCGGGGCCGGACACCCGGGACCTCGGCTCCCTGGAGGTCACCCCACCCGGCTTCCGGGCTCAGTCCGGTGGGAGGCCACGCTCCAGGGACTCGGGAGACGGAGTGAGAGGAAGGAGCCCTGGGCTCAAGGCCAGGGAGGCCGACTCAGCCTCCGCGGGTGGAGAGAGGAAGGCCCCTCCCCCAGCACAGACCCTGAGCCCCCTCGTGTTGGGTTGGGGCCGCCCACCCCGGCCTGGGAGTGCGGTCTGCTCAGAGGGTGGGTTCGGGCGCCTTCACTCTCGTGGCTCCCCAGACCACGTGCACCTACAGAAGCTGGACCTCAGTGGTCAGGTACATTGACTGAGTTTGGAAAGGGCGGGGACAGGGCAGGGGTGACAGGGGACCGAGGGCCCATAGGTGGGGTCAGAGGAGGTGAGAGGTTACCAAGGGGACCACTAAAGAGAGCCGGAGTTGTGCAGAGAACGTCTCCCACCCCCGCCCCTCCCAAGTCACTTCGGGTGTTCTTTAAACACGGGGGGCGAGGGGGCGCAGTGGGTGGCAAGGCACAGAGGGGCTATTCTGGGTCTAGCCCAAGACCCTGTCCCCACCACTTGAGAGCTGAGTGGCTCTGGGCAAAGGAGACCTTCTGGGGACCTCAGTGTGCTCATCTGTGAGATGGGCTTACTGCTTGCTCCGCCCTCTCGGGTCCAGCCCACGCAGAGCGAATTAATAACTACGTCCAAAGCCCAGGGTAGGCGCTGGATTATGGCAATGACAATCACTATTAGTGGAAACTCAGCTTCCTGCGTGCATGTGCTTGTGAATGTGCTTGAGTGACTGCGCATGCGTGCATGGTGTGTACATGGTGTGGATGCGCACATGTGCGTGCATGCATGGCGTGAGTGTGTGCGTGTGCATGGCGTGTGTGCGTGCGTGTGCATGTGTGCATAGCCTGCGTGCCTGGCATGTTGTATGTGTGTGCATGCGCATGCGTGCATGGCTTGAGTGTGTGCGTGTGTGCATGTGTGCAGGGTGTGTGTGCATGTGCATGCTGTATGCGTGCATGACTTGAGTGCGTGCGTGTGCATCTGTGCATGGTGTGTGTGCGTGTGCATGATGTATGCGTGTGCATGTGTATGCGTGCATGGCGTGAGTGTGTGCGTGTGCATGCATGCATGGCGTGCGTGCGTGTGCGTGTGCATGGTGCAGGGCGCGAGTGCGTGCGTGTGCATGCGCGTGCACGCTGTGCGTGGGTGTGCGTGGGCGTGTCCGCGCGTGTGTTTTAGCGGGCTGGGTGGAGGCGGCCCCGAGCGCCGGCGCGTGGCCCCCACCCTCCCCGCCCCCGCAGCGGGCGTGCCCGTCGGGCGGGCGGAGGCGCAGGTGCCGGCGGCGCGCGGATCCCGTCCCCATCCTCGTCCCTCGCCGCCTTGGCCGCGGCTCCCGCTCCTCCTGCCGTCCGCGCCGCGTCCTCCCCTAACCTCGGGTCTGAGCGGCGGGGCCGGGAAAGTTTGAGTCACGGCGGGGGGAGCGGAGGGGGCGGGCCCGTGACCCTGCGGGGGGGCGCGCCAGGCCCCGCCTCGGGCTCCCGGCAGGGGGACCCCGCGGCGAGCCCCCGTCCCGCGCGCACCGGCTGCAGGCGCCCGCGCTCCCGCACCGCGCCCGGGCCATGGCGCTCCTGCCGCTGCTCGTGGCGGTGGCCGCCGCGCTGGCCCGCGCGCCCACCGCCGCGCCGCCGCCCCCCACGGGGGGCGCCACCCTGGCCTTCGTCTTCGACGTCACCGGCTCTATGTGGGACGACCTGCGGCAGGTGATCGACGGCGCGTCGGGCATCCTGGAGCGCACGCTGCGCGCCCGCGGCCGCGCCGTCGCCAACTACGCGCTGGTGCCCTTCCACGACCCAGGTAGCGCCCCGCGCCCCCGCCGCGCCCGGGCCGCCTCGCGCTTCCCGGCTGCCGAAGGGGGGGATGGGCCTGGGAAACTGGCCGGACCCTGGGCCGAGCCGCGCTGCAGCTCTGGCTGTTTGTAAATTCCTAGAATTCGCTCCCGGCGCGGGGTTCCCAGGCCAGGGCGCCCCAAAGGCCCTTGTCCGCACCTCTTGTCCCTCCCTCGAGAAACCAGCATCTTAGGGAGCCCCCACTTTACCCCTCGCCTCCCAGTCCCCCGCCCCCACCCTTCCCTAAGGCGCGGGGCTGGGGGGTCCATGAGAGGGTATGTTTCAGCCAGCAGCAGCTTCCTCATTTTGGGGTATCGGGAATATTCTTTCCTTTCCCAACAGATTTAAGTGAAAAGGGGCTCGCCCCAAAGCAAGAGGAAAAGCACAGAGAATCCCCCAGTTCCTCCCCTCCCCCCAGATCCTCGGTCCGAATTTAGGGCTCTGTTGGGTGTATCTCTTTCCCCTCCATCTCGATCTAGACGGAGAGTTTTATTAAGTCAAAAAATAAAACAAGGGCCAGAGACAGGACAGAGGCTAAGGGGCTTAACTCGCACACAGTAGACCCGGGTTCGATCCTGGCACCCCCTATGGTCCCCTGAATGATCCCTGAGTGCAGAGCCAGGAGAAGCCCCTGAGCACCGCTGGGTGTGGCCCACCCGCACACTCTCTCTCCCCCCACAAAAAGAAAAAAAAATGGCAGAGATTTTGCCCGGTCCTTCTGGAAAGTTCAGAAGCTCACGATGACCCAGAGTTGCGTGACCTCGTAAGCTCTTAGAAAAAAATGTCTTCCTCACTCACAGCCTCACTCCAGGCAGCTGAGAGTCGGTGCTCCCTCGGGCTTGGGTGAAGGCGTAGGGTCGGGGCTGAAGCGAACACAGCCGGGAGGGCGCTTGCCGTACATGTGGCCGACCTGGGTTCGATCCCCGCCATCCCATAGGGTCCCCGCAGCCCAGCTAGGAGTGATCCCTGAGTGCAGAGCCAGGAGGACCCCCTGAGCATCGCCGGGTGTAGCCCAAGAACACAAAGAAAAGAAAAAGTGGGGTGTGAGGGCGTGTGGGGGGTTTCCGAAGTCCCCTCTCCTCCAGCTCTCCTCTCCATGCCTGGGTCTCGGGGTGGGGGTGGGGGGCTACCCATGGAGCTTTGCGGGTGCAAAATCCACCCCCTTCTCTCGCAACTGGAGAAACTGAGGCTCCGAGCCCCCCGCCCCCATCCCCGCCGCGTCCTCGAGGCCAGTTTGACGTCATTTCTGATTCATCCTGGATTTGTCTCCGGCGTGCTTGGCCGCTGAGGCAGGGCCAGGAGGCAGCGAGACGCAGTGTCCAGGGGGCCCCCACCCCTGCTGGGGCCCCGCCAGGTGGAGGGGAGACTGTGTCCCAGGCCGGTGCCCGCTGTGGCGCGGGCACGGGAATCTCTCCCAGCACACAGCAGCCTCGGACACAAGGACTTGGGGTGGGTTTTGAAGGCAGCGCCGGGCAGGTGGCGGGTACCCCGGGCTGGAGGGGGGCAGTTTGGGGCTGACTGGAGGGTCAGCGGGGGGCGGGGGGCTCTGGGCCCCGCACTGCCTTCAACCCATTTCCTTCTCTATTTTTTTGCTTTGGGGTCACACCCATGTTGCTCAGGGCTTCCTCCTGACTCTGCACTCGGGAATTACTCCTGGCGGTGCTCAGGGGACCCTATGGGATGCCCGGAATCGAACCCCCGTCGGTGCATGCGAGGCCGACGCCCTCCCCGCCGCGCTATCGCTCCAGCCCCTGCCCGTTGCCTTCTAAGGGCCGGAGTGTCGCTGGCTCGCGGCAGCCCGCAGTGTGGTTTAGATTTGCCTCTGTCTTTGGACGCAGCCCATGGAATGTGCTTCGTGGAAGAGGCGTTGGAGAAGCAGCGAGTGTCGGCCTCGAGATACGGCACAGCAGGGAAGGCATTTGCCTTGCACCCAGACTCTTCCATTTATGCTTTGGGGGGTCACACCTGGCGGGATACTCAAGGGTTATTCTCTGCTCTGCGCTTGGAAATCGCTCCCGGGGGTCAGAGCAATAGTCCAGCAATGAGGGCGTTTGCCTTGCACGCAGTCGACCTGGGTTCAATCTCCGGCATCCCTTAGGGTCCCCCAGCACCACCAGGAGTGATTCCTGAGAGCAAGCCCTGAGGATTGCTGGGTGTGACCCGAAAAACTAAAACAGAAAGGAAGAAAGAAAGAAGGAAAGAAAGAAAGAAAGAAAGAAAGAAAGAAAGAAAGAAAGAAAGAAAGAAAGAAAGAAAGAAAGAAGAGAAGAAAGGGAGGAAAGAAAGAGAGAGAAAGGGAGGAAAGAAAGAGAGAGAAAGGGAAAGAAAAAGAAAGAAAGAAAGAAAAGAAAGAAAGAAAGAAAGAAAGAAAGAAAGAAAAAAAGAAAGAAAGGAAAGAGAGAGAAAGGAAGAAAGAAAGAAAGAAAGAAAAAGAGAGAGAGAAAGAAAGGAGAAAGAAAGAGAGAAAGGAAGGAACAAAAAGAAAGAAAGAAAGAAAGAAAGAAAGAAAGAAAGAAAGAAAGAAAGAAAGAAAGAAAGAAAGAAAGAAAGAAATCAGTCCTGGTGGTGTTTGGGGGGGGGCCCTATGGGATGCTGGGGATCAAACCCGGGTCAGCCATGTGCAAGGCAAGTGCCTCCCCGACGTGCCATCTCTCTGGCCCCGTGGACGACTCTGGTTCAGTCCCCAGCACCACACACGCTCCCCCGGGCCCTGTCAGGAGGGACCCCTGAGCTCAGAGCCAGGAGGAAGCCCTAAGCTCTGCTGGTGTGGTCCCCAAACTTCACACCCCCCCAAAAAAGCTGGGATTATAATTGGGGTAGGGTGGGAGGAACCACTGGAGAGAGGCTTCTGGAGGAAACTGGAGAGGAAGAGAAGTAAGACCGTGTGCTTTGGAACGTTTCCTTCTTTCTCTTTAATGGAGAGCATGGCGTTGTTCCCACAGGAGGAACTTCACAGTTACTCATGGCTTCACTTCGGTGCAAATGTCAGTACATTCCATGTTTCTGCAGCTAAAATGTGAGGAGTAAATCCCGAAAGTCCCGGTGCCTCTGAGCGGGGCCCTGCTGATGAGTTGGTTGTCGGGCGTGTAACAGCCCTGCTGGGTGCGCGGGCCATGCCCTCCTGCAGTGCTCATGTTCCTCGGGTTTCTGCTTCTTGCAGAAGCCTTCGGGGGCTCTGTCCCTGCCGGGAGTTAGGAGAAGGGAAGCGTTTTGCCACTCTGATCCAGGAACCGGGAAACGGTGCTTGGCTTGATCCGAGGGTGAGAATCGTCACGTCCTGCTACAGGCGGTGGGGGACGCGGCCCTCAGAGAGCACTGGAGATGGGGCGGGAGGTGGGGAACACGCTTGCCTTGACACGTGGGCGGGGCTCCACTCCCGGCCCCCCACATGGTCCCGGAGCCCGGGGGATCCCTGAGGACAGGGCCAGAACTGAGCCCCGAGCACTGCTGGGTGTGGCCCCAAAACCAAAAGAGAAAAAAAAGGAAAGGAAAATGGTTCCTTTGCTGATCTTTCCGATGTTTCACTCCCTCCCTCCCTCCCTCCCTTCTTCCTTCCTTCCTTCCTTCCTTCCTTCCTTCCTTCCTTCCTTCCTTCCTTCCTTATTCCCTTCCTTCCTTCCTTCCTTCCTTCCTTCCTTCCTTCCTTTCTTTCTTTCTTTCTTTCTTTCTTTCTTTCTTTCTTTCTTTCTTTCTTTCTTTCTTTCTTTCTTTCTCCCTTCCTTCCTGTCTTTCTGTCTCTCCCTTCCTTCTTTCCTTCTTTTCTTCTCTCATTCTTTCTTTTCTTTTTTTTTCTTTTCTTTCTTTTTTTCTCCTTTTTGGGTCACATCTGGTGATGCACTGGGGTTCCTCCTGGCTCTGCACTCAGGAATTACTCCTGGTAGTGCTCAGGGGACCATATGGGATGCTGGGGATCGAACCCAGGTCAGCCACATGGAAGGCAAACACCCTACCCACTGTACTGTCGCTCCAACCCCTCTTCTCTCATTCTTTCTTTCTTTTTTTTCTCCTGGTGGTCTTGGGGGAACATATGGGTATGCCAAGGATACCCTGGTTCAGCACTGCGAAGGAAAACCCCTACCCTGGACTTGAGTGGTTTTCTGTCAGGCATAGGAGGACTTTATGGGGATGTTACTAACTGACTGTGTTAGTATTTCTCATGGTAGTGCGCCTTTCTGTACTGTTCATGTTTTCTTTTTCTTTTTTTTTTTTTTTTTTTTTTGCTTTTTGGGTCACACCCGGTGATGCACAGGAGTTACTCCTGGCTCTGCACTCAGGAATTACTCCTGGCAGTGCTCAGGGGACCATATGGGATGCTGGGAATCGAACCCGGGTTGGCCGCGTGCAAGGCAAACGCCCTCCCCGCTGTGCTATCGCTCCAGCCCCCTGTTTATGTTTTCTGATGTTCCGAGATGTTAAATGCTCTTTTACTGGATATCTGTTGATTTTTCCTCTTTGCATTTTTTCACTTTCTGGCTGTTTTTCATTTTCTATCCCCAAATTAGGCATCTAAGTATTTACACTCATTTCCTCTTTCACTTTATCTGTAATTCTTTAACTCAGGATTTAACAAGAATTGGTGCATAGTTTACCACTCACTTTGCATAATTCTGCTAGAACTGGGTGGTTGATGATAAAATTGTTTTTTTAAAAATTTTATTTTGATTCTTTTTGTCAGATTAAGTTATGAAGAATATACTGGGGGGGGGGGAGGAGAGATAGTACAGTGGGTGAGGTACCTTCCTTGAATGTGGCTGACCTGGGTTTGATCCCTGGCACCCCGTATGTTCCCCAAACCCTGAGCACAGCCAGGAGTAAGCCCTGAGCTCTTGCGGGGTGTGGCCCCCAAATCAGATATATGTGCAGAGATAGTACAGAGAATAGGGTGTTTGCCTTGCGTGGGCAACCCAGCTCCAACCCTCTGGACCCCATGTGGTCCCCTGAACACCACCTGGAGTGATCCCTGAGTGCAGAGCCGGGAGAGCCCCGAGCACTGCTGGGTGTGGCCCCCAAACAACAACAACAAATCTAGACTTTCCATTTTGCTTCATTTAGAGACTTTTTTTTTTTTTTGCTTTTTGGGGTCACACTCCGCAAAGCTCAGGGGTTCCTCCTGGCTCTGCACTCAGGAATGACTCCTGGCGGTGCTCAGGGGACCCTATGGGATGCTGGGAATCGAACTCGGGTCGGCCGCGTGCAAGGCAAACGCCCTCCCTGCTGTGCTGTCGCTCCAGCCCTAAAGACAATTCTTTTGAAATTATTTTTGTAAAAGACAATTCTGATACTGGAGCACACTCTATTCATCGTTGGGCTGATAACGTGTACTAAGAGGGAACCCCTTTTCTCATGCTATTTTCTTTAAAAACTTCCCCAGTTAGGGGGGTGGGGGTCCACCAGGCCAGCGTCTTACATGTGTGAAGACCTGGGCTTGATTCCCACACAGACAAAATGTCCCCCCAGCCTTACTGGGATCAGAAGACACATAATAGCAGCAGGCTAAGGGCTGGGCATTGAGCTCGTACCTTTGAATGTAGCAAATGGAAGCTCTGTTGCTACTTTTTATTTTGTGCGTGTGGTGAGAACACTTACGGTTTCTTTGTTGTGGCAGCTCGCCTTTCTGTACAGTTAAGTAAACTCATGTTGTGTGGGGTGCTCCTGCGGATGCTACTCGAGCTCTCGCGGGAGCGGCCCCCCAGCCTCTGGGCCCCGGGAGGGCGGGCCGTGCTCTGGGAATGACTTTCACAGGGCCACACACAGCACAGCAGACGGGCACTTGCCTTACACGCAGCCCACCCAGGTTCTGTCCCCGGCACCACCAGAGGGTCCCCAGAAGATCACCAGGTGTGATCCTGCACACAGCCAGGAGTAAACCATGAGCACTGCTGGGTGAGCCTCCTCCCAGGACCCCCGGAAGACCAGAGTCTAGAGAGAGTCCAGTAGGGAGGGCACTTGACTTGCCGGCAGCTGACGTGGGGTCCGTCCCTGCCACCCCAAATAGGCCCCCGAGCATCGCCAGCAGTGACCCCCGAGCACAGAGCCCTGAGCACCTCGGGTTGTGGCTCCAAAACAAACAACAAAATAAAACAAAAACACCAGGGCCAGAGCGATAGTCCAGCAGGGAGGGCGTTCGACTTGCACGTGGCTGACCCGGGTTCGATCCTCAGCATCCCATAGGGTCCCTGAGCACTGCCAGGAGTGACTCCTGAGTGTAGAGACAGGCGTGACCCCTGAGCATCGCCGGGTGTGACCCCAAAGGCAAAAAAAAAAAAAACTACCACCACCAACGAACTAAAGACCCCAAACAGAATGTCCCTGGCCTCTCAGTGGGCATGATGCTGCCTTGTCACGTCCCCTTGGTTCTCCTGGCTAATGAAGGTGCCTCTGCCGTCCCGTCCGCTCCCGTGGGGCTGCGATGCCCGCAGCTTGGCTGGGCAGCGTTAGGTTGGGCAGTGCTGGGGGTGGGGGCGCGGCAAAGCCTCATGCCTTTCTCGTCACTTCTCAGAGAAGCCAGGTGGGATTCCGGGGACCAAACCTGGGCCGGCCACAAGCAAGGCCAGTGCCCTACCTGCCGGACTATCTCTCTGGCCCCAAACGAATGTCTCCAAAGGAGTGAAAACAGTAAGTGCTGGCTTAAGTAACTTTGGAAGTGAGTGTAGGACTAAAGGCAAAAGAACGGCAGTCTGGGTTGCTGGAGAGACAGGACAGCACGAGGGCGCTCGCCTTGCATGGAGCTGGCCTGGGTTCGATCCCCGGCATCCCACACACTCCCTAAGCACTGTCAGGAGGGATTCCTGAGTTCGGAGCCAGCAGGAGCCCCTGAGCATCACTGGGCGTGACCCAAACACAAAGGGTTTTTTTGATGGCGGGGGGAGCACGGTGTTTACTCCTGTTTCTGTGCTCAGGGATCACTCCTGCTGGCTTCGGGGAACCATATGTGCTTCCGGGGATCAAATCGGGTCCGTAGCATACTCAGATCTGAAGAGTGCAAGGCGGAGCTCTGCCAACTGGATTATCTCTCTGGCCCTTGTTTCAAAATATTCTTGATTATTTATAGCTTTTGGAAATCTAGGAAACTTAGTCACTCACCTCCCCCTCCAAAAGAAATTAATTCCTACAGTGACTTGTCTTGAAATACTGTTAAGTTTTGACTTGGGGAAGATTCACATTCGAATATTCAAGTGGTTTTGTCCCTGGGAGTCCTGCCTGGTTCCCACTGTGATTTACAGATGTGATTCTTTGGGGAAAGATTTATAGGTTGTTTTTCCTTACGGAACCCACCCTATAAGATTCTTTTCTAAATATTTTGTTTTTTGTTGCTATTTTGACCAGGCGATTGTTTTTTAATTCCCATCACATTTTTTGCAAATGAGTATTGCGTGTCTGGGGGAAAGCAGGACATTTTCATACATTTATCTGGTTTCCAACTTGCTCACTGAGTTGTTTTATATGTTTATTTTTTTTTGAACTACCAATTGAGGGGATTAAGTCTTCTAGAGTGACAGTCATCCCGTCCAGATCAGAAGACAAGCCTCTCTCCTCTGAAACAGAACACTTGTTGGCAGTGTCCCGTTTGCTGGGATTTACCGCCTAGAACTTTCCGGAGAGAGCTCGCTAATGGGATGCTGGCGCCTAGTGTGAGGGTCTCTGCAGCCTGAGGAGGAGGCGTTCATTCCTGATTTACTAAGGGCAGGATCCTCTGGGACAGAAGAAGATTCCAGAGCGCCGGCGCTGACCCCTCGGCCAGGGGCTGTCTGGCCTGGGTTGACCTGTGTGTCGAGTCTTGCTCCTGGGTGTCCACCGATGATCCCGTCTCTACTCTGGACATGAATCCTTCTTTGGGGGGCAGCTGGGTCCCCCCAGAGGGGCTGTTCACACCCGTGCTCCCGTCACTGATCGGGGTGGGGAACCCGTTCTTCCTCCCAAAGGCGGCCCTGGGCTTCACTCTTCTAAGATGCAGAATCAGGCTGTGCCAGTAGAAGCTTCTCCCAGCACGACCTTTGTTTCCTTCTGGCAGTGCGGGGTACTCCCAGTTTAGTGCTCTTCTCGCTACTCCCAGATTAGTACTCTTCTCGCTACTCCAAGGCCAGTGCTCTCCTTGCTACTCCCAACTCAGTGCTCTTCTCGAAGCCTCAGGCTCCTGCACACAAAGGATGTTCTTGTGTCACCTTTGAGTGGCCTTCGCCGCCCTGCGGTGACTCTGTAGAAAGGCCCCTTGCCTGTTTGATTCTGGAACCCCAGGTCTGGGCTTTGGGCTGTCTTCAGGGCATCCCCTGGACTTACTTGGGCTTAGAACAGTCAGCTCCTTGGCGGGACAGCAGGGCTGGGGCTTTTAGCCCGGGCCAGCCTGCCTGGCAGGGTCGAGGCGGGATCCGGGGAGGGTCTGAGGCACCCCTCTCCATGGGGAGACTTGTGCAGCCCCCAGTGTCCTGCCTGTCCCACACATGGTGGGTCATGAGCGCGCCCTCGTGCTGGGAAGCTTTGTGGTGGGATAACGGGATGGCGGGACAGGCTCTGGTCTCACCTTCCCGGGCTCTGCGGGGCCGTGGCGGGCGGGAGCGGGTGGCGGGAACAAGACGCCACACCCCAAGTTCTGGCCGACAATGTGGGGGCCGATCCTGCCCAAGCACGGAACTGGTCAGTAGCGTCTGAGGCTCAGAGCTGACGTGGGTGATCTGTTAGGGAAGGAAGGAGTCGGGGCACAGCCACGGCACAGCGGGGAGGAACCTGCCTGCATGCAGCCCACCCGGGTTCGATCCCCAATATCCCACAGGGTCTCCCAAGCACCGCCAGGAATGACCCCTGAGCATTGCTGGGTGTGGCCCCAAAACCGAGAGAGAGAGAGAGAGAGAGAGAGAGAGAGAGAAAGGGAGAGAAAGGGAGAGAGAGAAAGAAAGGGGAGGCAGAGAGGGAGAGAGAAAGGAAAGGAAGAAATTAGACATGTGTGCATGGTTGTGTGCATGTATGTGGTCATGCACAAGTGTGCATGCATGTGCTTGCACACAAGCACAAGTGTATGTGTTACGTGTGATCACACATGTACATGCATGTCATACAGATGCAAGCAAACACATATGAACATGCATGCATGTGTGCTCCCTTGCTTGGATGATCACGCATGTGCCTATGTGTGTGCACAACTGCATGCGTGTGTGCATGTTTGTGCGTGCTTGTGGTTGTGGGTGCATGCGGACTCGGGCTGCATCCCAGGCGCTCTTCCTCCATCGTCCCTGCTGCCCCGGCACATTCACACGCGTGTCCATCTGGCCACGCCCTCTGTAGGGCGCCCTGGCCCTGAGGGTCTTCTGCCCGTTCTGGACCCCTTTCTGGAGGGTCTTGGCCGGGCCAGGCTTGGCTGTCGGTGGTGCCAGGCCTGCTGGCTGCGGGCGGTGCGGTGCGGGGGCAGCTCACAGACACGCCCACGGCGGTGTCTGCGGCCCCTGTGGTCTGAGCCTCCATCAAATGGGAGCTGGGACGTGCCGTGTCCCCGGGGTCAGTGGGCGCTCGTGCCTGGCCCTAGAGGGGACGCTGTCCCCACGTGTCTCATCCGTGAGGGGGGGCTCAGGTCCTTCCTCCTGTGTGTGGGGACGTCGGGCACCCCCGTTTGCCAACCGTCATTGGCAGCTGCACTGGCAGGTCCCTTCGTGCCGGGGACAGGATGGTGGTGCCAGAAGGGCAGGCCCCTCCCCCCCGCCCCCCCCTGCCCACAGAGCCTGTGAGCTCAGACCCGAGTGGAGGCCCCTGCAGGCAGTGGCGGGGGGCGGGGGCGTTGGGGGCTGTTGTGATCCCTGTGTCTCAGAGGCGGGAGCTGGGGCGGAGGGCGGGGGGTCGGCGCTGCTCTGCCGGGCTGGCAGGGCGAGGGTGCAGCCCCCACCCCCTCGCCTCTCCCCAGTCCCTGGCGGTTTGTGCAGTGGACAGAGGGGGCCGCTGTCTAGTCCCTGCCAGGGTTCCTCAGTGCAGGGGGCGCCCGCTGGCTCCTGGAATGTTCCGGAATGTTCTGTTCACAGGACGGTCCCAAGCCTGCCGTGTTGAGGCTGCTGCTGAGGGCGGGTGAGGGAGTCGGGAGGGGGCAGCTGATCCCCCAGACAGCAGGGACCCCCGCCCAGCCTTGGTGGTGGGCAGCAGAGTCCAAGGACACCGACCCGTCCCCTCTTCTCCACTGAGGGGGCTTCAGTCTGGTAAGATTGCTTCTGTTTGGGGGCCCCCCTCAGCAATGCTCAAGGGTGACTGGCAGCTCTGCACTCAGGAATCACTCCTGGTGGGGCCCAGGGGACTGTATGGGATGCCGGGGGTCAAGCCCGTGTCGGCTGAGTGCAAGGTAGAAGCTCTCCCCACTGTACCGTTGCACCGGCAAATCAATCTGGTAAAACTGTTTTGAAAAGAAAACAAAAGAAAGTACAAACTAAAAGAAAAAGAGAGAAAACCAGAGGGAACTGATCCAGGTGGACCAAAGCCCAAACTTGTATCTTACCAACTGTGAACTGGTGGGACCTACGTCTTGGTGATACTCCTGCGTAAGTGCTCCCACGGGAGTGCTCCCACTGCAGTGTTCCCACGGCCATGCTCTTGTGACAGTGCTTCTGTGACAGTTATCCCATGGTGGTAATCACATGGGAGTGCTCCCATGGTGGTGTTTCTGTGCCTGTGCTCCTGCAGTCATGCTCCCAGGGCGCTGCTCCTATGGGAGTGCTCCCCTGGGGGTGCTCCAGTGGCCACCGATGGAGAACCTTCCCAGGGAACACTCTTCTCCTCACCCTTCCCCGGCCAGTTCAGCGCCCGGAGCCACTGGGGTGCAGTGGAGCACCCCCAAGGGATCAGGATGGGGGAGGCCCAGCTGTGCTGTGTCCAGGGACCCCCAGGGCACTGGGGGGGCATGTGGCATTGGAGGGTGAGACTCAGGGCCTCACACGTGCTCGGCAGATGCGTCCCTGTGAGCTGACCCCCGGCCCTCGGCCGTGGCCCCGGGGAAGCGGCCTCCCCTCAGCGCCTGTGTGCCGGGGTGCCCCTACAGCAGCGGCGCTCGGAGAGCTGCAGGCCAGGTGGGGGGCGGGGGGGCTGCTCTGAGACTCACACGAAGGCCACAAGATGCTTCGCAGCCGTCGAGCTCTTGGACGGAGCAGCCGCCCTTCTGGAAAGATGCTCAGAGTCTCGGCGCGGAGGGCGGGTTAAAAATAGCCGTTTCCCTTCAGTAGAAAGCCGCCTGGAAACAGGCTGCCTGGATGTGGGATGTATTTGTGCGCGTACGAATCGGCACAAGCGTTGTGAAGGTCGAATGCAGAAATAGAGATGACTCCGGGGGGAAGCATTTCCTCTTTTTCCCCTGTGTCAGCGGTTTCTGTGCACACAGCCCGGGAAGCAGCTGGTCAGCGCTCACACGGGCGCTGGCCGCAGGGCCACTCCCTGGCCGCGTGTCTTCGGGCCCGTGACTTGCCCTCTCTTCTGCTCCTTTTCTCTTCTCTGTAAAGGCAGATAAGACCCTCAGCCTGCAGGGCCGGGAAGGGCTCTGGGCGTCCACTTCCGGGGAAGCCCCCAAGACCTGCAAGAGAGGGGGCTGGAGTAATAGCACAGCTGGGAGGGCGTTTGCCTTGCACGCGGCTGACCCGGGTTCAATTCCCAGCATCCCATAGGGTCCCCTGAGTACCGCCAGGGGTGATTCCTGAGTGCATGAGCCAGGAGTGACCCCTGAGCATCGCCAGGTGTGACCCAAAAAGAAAAACAAAAAGACCTGCAAGAGAAGCTCAGCAAATGCCAGTATCACTGGACGCCTTTTATTTCTTTATTTACTTATTTATGTATGTATGCATGTCTGTATGTATGTTTTGGGGACCACACCCTGTGATGCTCAGGCTTACTCCAGGCTCTGCACTCAAGGATCACTCCTCGAGGTGCTCAGGGGACCCTCTGGGATGCTGGGGACCGAGCCTGGGTCAGATGCGTGCAAGGCAAGTCTACCTGGCAGTGCTCCCGCGACGGTGCTCCTGTGCCCGTGCTCCCATAGTCATGCCCCCGGGGCGCTGCGCCCATGGGAGTGCTCCCTTGGGGTTGCTCCAGTGGCTTCTGCTGTGCTCACCCTCCTCGCCCTTCACCCGGCCAGTTCGGCACCCAGAGCCCCCGGGGTGAGGTTGGGGGCCCAGGCTGGGCGAGAGCCGGGCTGTGCAGGACGTCCCCGCTGTCCTGTCTCCCTGGCCCCAGTTTCTGGCCACACACAGTCTGATGGTGAAACAGCCGGGCGGAGTGCAATGCACGGCGGCCCTCGGGGGGCCATTCTGGCCTTGCTGTGGGGCTCCTGGGTGTGTCCTGTCCCGGAGCCGAGCACAGACAGGGCGGGGGGGAGCTCCGTGCGGGAAGGGGCCCTGTACCCTCCGGGCTGCTCAGAGTTCTCGGTGCCAGCTCCCCGCTCAGAGCAATGGTGAGGGGGGAAACTGAGGCTGGGCAGGGGTGCGGCTCAGAGAAACCCCAGGCCCCGTCAGCATCGGGCCAGGGCTGCTGCCTCGTGCCAAGTCTGAGAATTTAAAAAAAAATACATGTATTAATTGTTTTGTTTTGTCTTGGGGCCACAGCTGGTGATATGTCCGGTGGCTCTGCTCAGAGGTCAGTCCTGGTGTTGCTCCAGGGACCCGGTGGGCTGCCGGGGATGGAACCCAGGTGGGCCGCGTGCAAGGCAAGCGCCCTCCCCGCTGCCCTGCTGCTCCGGGCCTGAGTCTGAGAGTTTTTGAGATGTTCAAGGGTGACGGGAGTTTAGATTCCTGAGCCCCCGGCGGCCCCCCAAGTGCTCGCCATGGCTCGGCTTGGACTGTGGCCCCGGGGCTCTGTCTACACTGCGGGCTGGAACTGCGGCTCCGGACGCCCCGTCCATCCTGACCGCTGTGTTCTCTGCGGCATTTCAGAGATACACCAAGCGAGGAGCCGACTCCCACGGTGAACCCCGTCTCCCCGGCCCCTGGCACCCCCAGATCTCCTAGAGAATTCTATTCTTTTTCTTTCTTTCTTTTTGGGTCACACCCGGCGATGCACAGGGGTCACTCCTGGCTCTGCACTCAGGAATCACCCCTGGCGGTGCTCGGGGGACCATATGGGATGCTGGGAATCGAACCCAGGTCAGCCGAGTGCAAGGCAAACGCCCTCCCCACTGTGCTATGGCTCCGGCCCCAAGAATTCTATTCTTCCCGTCTAGACTGCCACCCACCCCTCGTGGGCCTCCACTCAGTGCTAGTAGTGTTTCCCCCCACTAAGGTGAGGGAATCTACACCCCTGGGAATGCACAGGCCTGTGTGCTTGGCGGGTGCTGACACGCAGCACGGCTGTGGAGCGTGTGCGCCCGCCCGCGCCTGGCCCCCGCAGCTGCCCCCAGACCCGTCCCTGAGTCCCTGTGCTCGGGACCCGCCTGCTCCCCTGCCGAGCGGCCTTTGACTGTAGGAAATACCAGAGTCGCCCATCTCCGAGACGGACATCCGGCCGGTCTCCTGGACCTGGGAGACTCGGGGTCCGTCTGGAGGGAACGGGGGCGCCTGGGCGTGGGTGTGGCTTTCTCGGGCAAGCGCTGAGGAGCGGAGAGCACCATCGTAGCCTTCTAGAAGCTTCTGCTATCTTCAAAAGGGGAGCACTGGCCACTGGCCCTGGGTGGACGGTCCAGGCCCGCCCTCGCCAGCGTTGCCGCTTCACTGTCCTCACGCCCTGAGCTTAGCCGGGGACGGACTTGCCGGGCGGTTTTGCTCCTGTTGCTGTGTGGTCCCAGATAAGCTGTTGGCGTCTCTGACTCTTGGGCGTCCAGAGATCTGTTCCCATTGGCAGGGGCGTGCGGCGGGAGAGGAGGGTCCCCCGAGAGCCCTGTCACGAGAGCGAGAGCGGGGACACTGTGGTTCCCGGGAGGAGCTGAGCTGGGGGTGGTCCCTGCCCCTCCCCCACACCGGCTTCTGTGTGCCGGGCTGGGGTTAGGTGGGGAGCGGGCGGGGGCTGGGTGCTCCGGCCCTGGGGGCCTCCCGGGCTGCCTCACCGCTGCTCCCCATTTTGCAGAGGCCCCTGCCCGGCCGGCGTGGGCCCCCGCGCTCCAGGGCCCCCCGACAGAGCCCCCTCCTCTCTCCCGCAGACATCGGCCCCGTGACGCTCACGGCGGACCCTGAGGTGTTCCAGCGCGCCCTGCGGGAGCTCTCCGTGCAGGTGAGCGGGGTCGCAGCCCCCCTTCCCCGCCGAGCGACACCCCCGCTCGGGTGGGGGTCTGGCTTGGTTCAGGACCCCCGGAGCCCCCAAGCCTGCAACGCTGTAGTGGTTTTCTCGGGTAATCGAGAAACCTGTGCAGGGGTGCGTGGGGGAGGGTGGGCAGGGTGGCGGGGATGGTCTCCGGGGAATGCCACGGGTCAGCTCAGACCGCCGGGTGGGCCCCAAAGCTTGGTCTGGGTCAGATTTCCCCGCTCCCCGCCTCCACACGGACCCCCCTGTACCCCGAAACCACCACAGCTTCCCGAAGGCAGGGGACGGGTTACGGGTCTGACTCCTGCAGCCGAGATCCCACCTGCCCGTTCTGTGCCCTGCACAGGTGCTCCCCGGGGGTGGGAGGGGCCGTGGGGAGGAGCAGGGCCTTTGCACGCTCGTGGGGGGCCCGTGAGACGCCCCCGCCGCAGCGCTGGTGAGAGGGGCTGGGCGGGCAGAGTAGGCTTCAGGCACCTGCCCTGCACGAGGCTCGGGGCCTGCGTGTGGCCCCTGAGCACTGCCAGGAGACCCCTGAGCACGCTGGGGGTAGCCGCCCCACCCCGGAAACCGTCCTAGTGCGGGCTGAGGCTCTGGGTCCGAGAGGGACCTCGCGCGGGGTTGCGGCCGTGGCGGGAGGGGGCATGGGGTCCGCGGCAGCTCCAGGCTCGGCCCGTCCCCAGGGAGGCGGCGACTGCCCGGAGATGAGCGTGGGCGCCATCCTGGCCGCCGTGCGCGTGGCCAGCCCTGGCTCCTTCATCTACGTCTTCTCGGACGCGCGCGCCAAGGACCACCAGCGCACGGGGGAGCTGCTGCAGCTGCTGCAGCGCAAACAGTCGCAGGTGAGGCCCCGGCCGGGTGGGGGGCTCCCCGGGCCCCCGCGGCGAGGCCCGTCCTGGCGCAGACCCCGGGCCGGGCCCCTCTTTCCGCCCGTCTCTGCTCGCCCCCGCGGTTCCCTGCGGCCGTGGGGGCGAGGAGCTGGCCGTGTCCACGCGCTTCCTCCTGCCCTGGGCCGGTGCGGGGTGGGGGGTCCTTCGGGCTGGTCTCCCCGACGCGTCCGTGCAGGCGCGTGTCCCGTGCGGGGCGCGTGGCCGAGCTGCCGGTGCCCGCAGGTGGTGTTCGTGCTGACCGGTGACTGCGGGGACCGCACGCACCCCGGCTACCTGGCCTACCAGGACATCGCCGCCACCAGCTCGGGGCAGGTGTTCCACCTGGACAAGCAGCAGGTGTCAGAGGTGAGCGTCCGTCCCGCCCGCCGTGCTGCTGGGGTGGCTGCGAGCACTGTGGGGCGAGCCCTGCTCCTGCCGCTGTCCAGGCCAGGCAGGGCTGGAGGGGGATGGCTCAGACCTGGGGGCTGAAGGGAGCTGCCGGCCTGGGGTCCCCCCCGTGCTCCACCGCTGCATGGCCTGTGCCCCCCCCCCGGCAGCCCTGCCCGCCCCCCACCTGCGCTCGCAGTGTCCGTGCCCAGCCACAGGGCCCCTGCCCACACCCCCGCCCGAGTGGCACCTGCTCTCACCCCCGCTCCTGTTTCCACCTCGGTGCCTCAGTTTACCACCGAAGGGCTGTGGGCTCCGGGAGCCCGGGTGTCACGGTTGAGAGGCCAGTGGGTGCTGTGCGGCCCCCACGCCGAGGTCAGCCCCAGGGTGGGGCCCAGCCAGCCCCAGGCCCTGGACAGGTGACATTTGTGCTTCTCGGGGTCGTGTTTCTGCTCGGTCTCGGGGGCGGCCGGTGGGAGCCGACGGTGCTTGGTCCCGGCTCGGAGCAACTGTCAGGGCGGGCGCCAAGCCAGGAGGCAGGGCAGGCGCAGGCGGGGATGAGGTCCCCAGAGGCAGGAACCTGGGGCCGCACCCCCACTGCCCAGGGTGCCCCTTCCTGCCAGGGGGCCTGGGGGTCCGTGCGTGCCTGATGCAGGGGGACCCCCTGGCCGGGCTCCCCAGCAGGGCCCCGCCCCTCCCCCCCACAGCCCGAAGCCCCTTTAGATGGTCCCAGACGCCCAGCCCGGCCCTTTGCCCGAGCTGAGGGGTCCCCGGGAGGGGGGCTCCTCCCAGCTCTGCCCCCGTTGCCTCCCCCGCCCCCTGCTGGGTCTCAGCACCTGTGTCGGGTCTCAGCACCTGTGTCGGGTCCCACCAATGAGCTGAGTCCTGGGGCTCGGGGGCACCGGCCGTTTCCGGCTGGCCTCGGGGGGTCCCAGTCTGCTCAGAGGTGGCCGGGGCCCAGCGCCTGTCCCTCTCGGGTGCCCGTTTCTCACCAGGACTTTGCTGGGTCCCCCTCACAGCCCGCTCCACGCAGTGTCCAAGGGGCTGGGCAGCCCCCACCCCCTCCCTGCCCCACGACCCCCCAGCGGTGCCCAGAGCATCCGTCAGGCGTGGGGACCTTGGCTCGGGGAGGGGGGGAGTCGGGGCGGGCAGTTCCCACGGACCCGTGGGCACAGGCCCCAGGATGACCTCACCCCAGGCGGGCCGGCCGGGCGCTGACTGCACCCCCAGCCCACCCCCCGCTGCAGTTGACAGCTCTGGGCCACGCTGGAGCCGGGTCACCCAGGGGAGCCCCCCACCCGCCGTCCGGGGAGTTCAGGGTCCTCAGGAAGCCCAGTGGGCAGGGCGGGCTCCTGCTCCCTGCTCGGTGCTCCTGGGCCCCCTCAGCCACCCTGACCGTCAAGTGTCTCGGTGGGGGGAGCCGCGGGGGATGATGTATCGGGCCGTGACCGGCCGGGCCGCCGCCATCTGGCTGGACAGAGCTGCCAGATTGGGTCATTCCTTCCCCGCCGGCCGCCACAGACACAGCCGTCCTGCGGGCCTGGCGCATCTGGAAGCCCTCGAGGGGCCAAACAAACACGGCGCTCGCCCGGGGGGCCGTGCACTCACCAGCCCCCCCCCCCAGCAGGCCTGGGGCTCTGCCCTGCGGTGTCCACTCCTCGGCCCGGCTCAGGGTCTGGCTTCCGCTTGTCCCAGCCTCTCCCCGTGACCAGTAGCCCCGGCCCGGGGTCCCCTGCCCAGGACACCCGAGAACAAGCTCCTGAGGGCAGCGGGGCGGGGGGCTGGGCGGGGGCGCCGTCACCCTCTCGGCCGGCTTCTGTGTGCCTGTGCGGCTGGGGCTTGGCCTCTTCCCCCACCCCGGGCGGACAGCAGCCCTGTCCACCCCCCCATCCTTGGCGGGGACAAGGGGGACTTTCTGAAGGGAAACATCGTCTGCAGAGTGAGGCAAACGGGAGGAGGAAGCGGTCGGGAGACGCAGATGTTCCCCACACGGGATTCTTTTTGCTTTTTTTTTTTCTCTTTTTTTCTTTTTTATTGAATCACCGTGAGATGAGTTACAAGCTTTCATGTTTGAGCTTCAGTCAGACAATGATCCAACACCCGCCTCACCAGTGCACATTCCCCACCACCAGTGTCCCCAGTAAGCCCCCCAAACCCCCCCACATTCCCCGCCACCAGTGTCCCCAGTAAGCCCCCAACCCCCCCACATTCCCCACCACCAGTGTCCCCAGTAACCCCCCAACCCCCCCCACATTCCCCACCACCAGTGTCCCCAGTAAGCCCCCACCAAGCCCCCCTCCTCTCTGGCAGACGGTCTCCCCCAGACTCTCTCTCTACTTCTGGGCATTATGGTTTGCTCCAATTTTCCCACCACCACTCGAGCCTGCCGGGGCAGACACTGGATCATTTACTTTCTCTTGCTTATCCTGAATGTCATGAGAGGTCGGGCGGCCGTGAGGACGACCTTGCGCTTCTGGGATTCTAAATTTCTAAGTGCTGGGGCTGGAGCGATAGCACAGCGGGGAGGGCGTTTGCCTTGCACGCGGCCGACCGGGGTTCGATTCCCAGCATCCCATATGGTCCCCTGAGCACTGCCAGGGGTAATTCCTGAGTGCAGAGCCAGGAGTGGCCCCTGTGCATTGCCAGGTGTGACCCCCCCAAAAAAAATTAAAATTCTAAGTGCTTGGGGGTCCAGAGACGTCTCTGTGGGGAGATAGTCCATCCTGAGGTTCACCTGGGGGTCTCTGGGCCAAGGCTCCCTGAAGTGGATCGTGGCCGTGACAGCCGGGACCCCAGGCGGGCGGGCGGGGAGACGGGAGGGCCGGTGTCCCCGCTGCCGCCAGGAGGCCTGGAGTCCCGTGTGCTGGGTGTGAGCTCAGGACTCTTCCCTGGGGTGACAGATCTCGTGTGAAACGCACGTGGGCAGCCCAGCCTGAGGCAGAGGCGGTTTCTGTTCTTTCTTCTCCTTTTTCCTCTTTGGTTTCGGAGCCGGACCCAGCGATGCTCAGGGCTGCCTCCTGGCCCCGTGCTCAGGCGGGGGAGTCTCTCCGGGTGGGGGTGCCGGGATGGAACCCGGCCGCGTGCAGGGGGGGACGCCCCCCGCCAGGCTCTCTCCCGAGTCGGGCTTGACCTGAGGGTTCTGTGACGGTGTCCTGGTGTGTGTCCTGCCGTTTTCCCCGAAACTGGGCGTCCGTCAGCGGGTCCCGGAGCACCGGGTGCTGAGGCCCGCCGAGCTCCTCTCCCGGGAGGTGGCGTCACATGTGACGGCTGACAGCTCGCCCCTGCGCAGAGGGCCACAGCGGACACACGGGGTCTGAGGTGGGGGTGGGGGCACGCCAGGACTTCACGTGCTCAGCCCCCCCCCCCAGCTCGGGGCTCGGCTCCGCCCGCCGCCGCCCGGCCCGTCCAGCTCCTTCCAGATGGCCTGGGGCCGCCTGCTGCTTCCACATTTGGTGCCGGGCGCGCGTCCAAGGGGGCCTTGGCCGCAGGGGGGCTGGGCGCTCCCTCCGCAGCCGGAATTCACCCGGGGCCTTGGGCCCGAGAGGCCGCTCCTACCCCTCGAGGGCCAGCGTCCACCCCTCGGGGCAAGTGTCCAAGGTTCAGTGCTGGGGGGGGGTGTGGAGGTGGCGTTTCCTAGTTTACCCCCTCCCTCCCTCTCATTCTCCCTCTCTCCCTCCCTCTCTCTCTGTCTCTCTCCCTCCCTCTCATTCTCCCTCTCTCTCTCCCTCTCTCCCTCCCTCTCTCTCTCCCTCCCTCTCTCTCCCTCCCTCTCATTCTCCCTCTCTCCCTCCCTCTCTCTCTGTCTCTCTCCCTCCCTCTCATTCTCCCTCTCTCTCTCCCTCTCTCCCTCCCTCTCTCTCTCCCTCCCTCTCTCTCCCTCCCTCTCTTTCTCCCTCCCTCTCTCTCTGTCTCTCTCCCTCCCTCTCATTCTCCCTCTCTCCCTCCCTCTCATTCTCCCTCTCTCTCTCCCTCCCTCTCTCTCCCTCCCTCTCTTTCTCCCTCCCTCTCTCTCTGTCTCTCTCCCTCCCTCTCATTCTCCCTCTCTCCCTCCCTCTCATTCTCCCTCTCTCTCTCTCTCCCTCTCTCTCCCTCTCATTCTCCCTCTCTTTCTCCCTCTCTCTCTGTCTCTCTCCCTCCCTCTCATTCTCCCTCTCTCTCTCCTCTTTCCCCTCTCTCCCTCTCTGTCCCTCCCTCTCTCTCCCTCTCTCTCTCTCCCTTCCTCTCTCTCCTCTCTATCCTTTCTCTCTCTCTCTCCCAAACTCTCCTTTCTCCCCCTCTCTCCCTCTCTCCCACTCTCCCTTTCTCTCCCTCTCTCCCCCTCCTTCTTTGAGGCCTTCTTTGCCTTCTGGAATAATCTGCGGCCCAGACTCACCTTGTCACCCCTGCCCGGCCCAGGAGCCGCCGCTCCCCCGCCCCCCAGGAGCTGCAGGGCTGAGTCCGCACGGACTGGCCTTTGTCCACAGCCAGGAGAGCCGTGACCCCATGACAGCTGCTGCAGGAGGGACACATCTGTTCTGTTCTGTTTCTGTTGTTGCATTGGGGGCCACACCCGGCGGTGCTCAGGGCTTCCCCCCGGCTCTGTGCTCCGGGCTCTGTGCTCGGGGCTCGCTCCTGGCGGGGCTCGGGAATGGCTGGGGGGGGCGGGGGGCGGGGGGGGCAGGTGGGTTGCCTGCGAGGCCGGAGCCCTCCCGCTGTGCCCGGCGAGGAGGCCTGGGGAGCAGGGGCGTCTCCTCCACCTCGTCCCACAGCACGGGAGAACGTTTCAGAGCCCTGTCACCCCCCCAACTTACAGACCAAGAAACGCAGGCTCTCCCGCGGCTCTCCCTGCTTGCAGGACGCGAGGCAGGGGCCAGGCCCAGCGGGGAGCTCGGTCCACCTCGGGGGGTGCCAGTGCCGACCCGGGGGCAGCCGCGCTCACATTGCCTTTGATCGGTTTGGGGTTTGTTCTGGAAGCTTCCTGCAGTATCACGGCTTGGGAGGAGCCGGCTCTGAGGAAGGGTCCTCCCCTCCCCCACCTCCCTGCTTGCAGAGGAGCGGCCATGCCGGGGCCGGGGGAAGCAAGCCCAGCCCTGCCCTCGTGTCCACTCTGCCCAAGCACAGAGAGGGGCCCAGTGTTGGGACCCTGCAGGCCCGGCTGCCTGAGGATGAGTGACGGGATTTGATAAGGGTTTCGGATCACTCTGCGTGGGGAGGGCCCGGGAGAGGCTGTCCTGCCAGCAGGCTCTCTCCTCCCACCGAGAAGAGACACGGTGGTCGGGTCTGAGACTTCCTGGGGGGGCGATGGCCAGCTCCATCAGAGCAGGGAGTGTTCGGCCTCAGCTAGGGACAGGAAGTACCAGGAGGGCTTCTCGGAGGAGGTGGCAGGGCCATAGAAGTTGTCCAGGTGAAGGGAGGGGCGTCTCTCCCTCCCCGCTGAGTCTCTGGGCTTCAGCGAGGGGGACCCTGACGTCAGTCTGTTGGGGGGTGGGATACACTCAGCCCGAGGGGGCCCGTGTCCCTGGGCCGGACGCTGGCCAGCCGTCCTAGCCCGTGGCCCGTCTGCGTCTGCCGCTGCTGCCCAGGTGCTGAGGTGGGTGGAGTCGGCCATCCAGACGTCCAAGGTGAACCTGCTGTCCACGGAGCACGAGGAGGCGGGCGAGCACCTGTGGGACGTGCCCCTGGACCCCAGCGTCCGGGAGGTCACCATCGCCCTGAGTGGCCCCGGCCCCGAGGTGGAGGTCCGAGACCCGCTAGGTACATGCGTGTCCGGGGGGGCCAGGGGAGGGGCGGGGGAGGAGGGGCCCATTGCAGTCCCCTCACGTGCCACCTGGAGATGGTGACGAGCCAGCACTGGGGTGCGGGCAACCCGGAGGCTCCTTGCTGCTTCCTCCTGGGCTCCTGGGGCCGGGGGCTGGGCGTCTCACGGGGCCCCGGGAGGAGGTTGGTGACCGAGCGGAACTCGGGGTTCCCACAGGGAGGATCCTGCAGAAGGACGAAGGCCTCAACGTCCTCCTCAACATCCCGGACTCGGCCAAGGTGGTGGCCTTTAAGCCCGAGCACCCTGGGCTGTGGTCCATCAAGGTAAGGGGACACGGGCTTCAGGGAGGTGAGGGCAGGCCAGCCCCGTTCCTCGACCACCTTCTCCCAAACTGCCTGTCTCGGAGCTGGGGGCTCGAGCGTGCATGGCGGCATGGACATATCAATAGAGGTTTAGGGTCGAGAACCGAGGAGGGGATTCTGCCTCGTGCCCCTGGGAGGGAGTGGGGTGGTCTGGGGCTTGGCGGAAGTTGCCTGTTGGTGCAGAGAGGGTGATCGGGCGGGCGTGTGCTTCTGACTCCGTCCTGGAGAGAAGACCCCGGAGCCAGGGAGGAAGGGGGCGGCTCCGAGCAGCAGCTCCCTGGCCATCAGTGAAGACTGAGCACGCGTGGGGGCTGGCATTGGGCTGGGGGTCGCCCGAGAAGCAGACCCAGCTGCAGCATCTCGGGTGGGGGGGTGCAGGCAGGGGGGAGGTGTGCAGGGCTCAGACAGGCCCGCCCAGTCCGGTGCCGCCAGCTGGGCTTCCCTCCCCTTAGGGGGAGCAGCTGAGTGACCAGGGGTGTGCCCGGCCGGGGTGGGGGCTGGGTGCTGGGCGCCCGGTGCCGCGGGCGGTGGGTGAGGGCCCCGGGTCGCCCCGTCCCCGTAGGTCTACAGCAGCGGCCGGCACTCGGTGCGGATCACCGGGGTCAGCGACATCAACTTCCGGGCCGGCTTCGCCACTCAGCCCTCGCTGGACCTCAACCACACCATCGAGTGGCCCCTGGAAGGTGGGCGCGGGGCCGGGAGGGGTGTGGCGGGCCGGGCGGCTCCTGGCCAGGGCAGGGCACGGCCCAGCTTCCGCCAAAGCACGTGACCGGAACTGTGAGCCGCGTGGTGACGCTGTTCGACCCCCAGCATCTCCTCGGTCCCCCGAGCCCACCAGGAGTGACCCCGAGCACGGTCCGGTCAGCCCTGGGACGGCCACGTGGCCCCCGCCCCCCCCAGCTCTGCGTTGTTTTGCCCCCACGTGCGCCCGGAGCCCCGCTGGCCTCGGCGTCCACGCACAAGCACAGCTCAGAGGGGGCGCCGTGCTCCCGGGGGGGTGGGGGTCCCAGGGGCACGAGGGTCCTGGAGATGGGTCTGGGCGGGGGCCCTGGAAATGCGGAACTGGAGGCAGG
This sequence comes from Sorex araneus, assembly GCF_027595985.1. NCBI lineage: Eukaryota > Metazoa > Chordata > Mammalia > Eulipotyphla > Soricidae > Sorex > Sorex araneus. The sequence goes on along the minus strand of NC_073302.1, from coordinate 3,343,985 downwards.
GCGGGGCGGGGGGTCCGTCTGCGGAGGGTGACCCCGGCCCCCGTGCTCCGTGCCAGGAAATGCCATCTGGCGGCCAGGCAGGTCCCAGCTGACTCTTGGGAAAGTGCAGCCTCTCCCCACGGGCCCCCCGGGGGTCATTCCGGGACCAGCGCCCCGAGGCAGGGGGCGGGGCCCCCAGCAGCCCGGGCTCACGGCGTGCTGGAGGGCGACCAAGAATGCAGCGTGTCCTCAGGTCTCTCCGTGGTTGTGGTTCCTGCCAGCCCCCGGGGGGTCCTTGCCACGGCCAGAACCGCAGCTTCAAAGGGGGCGACTGGCCCAGCTCTGGGTTTGCCGGTAACAGCGGGGGGTGGGCGGGTCAGGGTTACAGGGAGGGGAGGGAGCAACTGCTTTCATGGACACATGATAACATGCATGCACATACATGCACCTGCACACACACGTGCCCAGGAGAGCATGCAGAGGCTGGAGCACATGCCTGGCTTGCCCATGGCCCTAAGTTTGACCCCCGGCACGGCTTGGCCCCCACATCCTCGGGCTGACCCAGAGATCCCCGAGCACGGCTGGGCCTGAGTAATTCCACGTGACGGGTCGTACCGGATCATCAGACAGGCACTGGGGGTCACATGTCACTGGGCGTGACCCCGAGGCTTGGAGCACTGCTGGGGAGGACCCTAGGGAAAGCAGGAGAGAGAGGGAGAGAGGGAGGAAGAGAGGATGGGGAGAGAGAGAAGGAGAGAAGGGAAGGGAGGGAGGGAGGGAGGGAGGAAGAGAGGATGGGGAGAGAGAGAAGGAGAGAAGGGAAGGGAGGGAGGGAGGGAGGGAGGAAGAGAGGATGGGGAGAGAGAGAAGGAGAGAAGAGAAGGGAGGGAGGGACGGAGGGACGGAAGGAGGGAGGGAGGAAGAGAGGATGGGGAGAGAATGAGAGAAGGGAAGGAAGGGAGGGAGGGACGAAGGAGGGAGGGAGGGAGGGGAAGGGAGGGAGGCAGGGAGGGAGGGAGGGAGGGAGGGGGAGGGAGGGAGGGAGGGGGAGGCAGGGAGGGAGGGAGGAGGGAGGGAGATAAGGGAGACAGACAGGGCAGGGAGAAGTCTCTGCAGGTGGAGTGCATGATGTGGGGACCCAGATTTGATCCCTGATACTACATGACCCCTGAGCACTGCAGGGAGAGACCCCAGCACCAGGCTGGGGGTGACTCTGAAACTGAAGTCAAATTAACACAGTGTGTAGAGACAGTGGGGTGCCAGCTCAGGGGAGGGCGGTGAAGTGGCTGCCGTGCGTGTCAGTGGCAGGGGTGGGACGGGCCCCCTCTCCCCACCCTCGCTGGCCACGGAGCCTGGACACCCGGCTCCCCAGGGAATCTGGACTTGGGGGTTATTTCTTGCTTTTTGGGCCACACCCGGCGGTGCTCAGGGCTTCCTCCCAGCTCTGCGTCAGGAGTTTCTCCTGGCGGGCTCGGGGGACCCTGTGGGATGCTGGGGATCGAACCTGGGTCGGCTGCGTGCAAGGCCAGCGTCCTCCCCGCTGTCCCATCTCTCGGGCACCTGAACCCGAGACTCTCCAGTGCCCTTCCAGAACATTCCCAGGTTCTCCAGGAGTGGAAGGCGCTGGAGGCCATTCCCGACACACCCCGCGAGAAACACGCATGTGTGGGGAGAGGCCGGGCGAGGTCCCACCCCCCGGGGCCAGGGGAAGGGGCAACCCAGACGCGGGCCTGGGCTCGTGTGCAAACCTGTTTCCAGCTCGGGGGAGAGAGCTGGGAGCAGCCCGAGCCCTGGGAGGGCCCCAGGGGCGGCCCTTGGTGCCGGCTCAGGGCAGGGGCCCGGCCGTGGGGTGTCCGCGGGGTGCCGGGGACAGGGGCTGGCGGAAGGTGCGTTTCAGGACCACGGACAGCTCCAGGCCAGTCCCAGCGCCCGCCTTGACTTCCCCCTGCAGGGGTGCCCATCTCCCTGGTCATCAACGCCACCGGCCTGCAGGCCCCCGGCCGCCTGGACTCCGTGGAGCTCGCCCACAGCTCGGGGCGGCCCCTCCTGACTCTGCCCACGTGGCCCCTCGCCAACGAGTCCACCCACCAGCTGTGGGCCGGGCCCCCCTTCCACGCCCCCCGGGAGCGCTTCTACCTCAAGGTGAAGGGCCAGGACCATGAGGGAAACCCCCTCCTCCGTGTCTCTGGAGTCGCCTACACGGGGGTGGCCCCAGGTGAGTGACCCCCAGTTCTGAGCCCCGGCTCCCTGGGTTGCCCGGAGGCCTCTTCCAGGAAGCCTGCCCTGATTCCGCTGGGCTAGAAATGTCGGTGCATTAAGCCACAAGGCGTGTGTGGTGCGGCCTGCTGAAATATGGCTCTCGGCTGGAGAGTGTCACACAAAATAACTCACCTGTCCACCCGGCCGGCGAGCCACGTGTGCGCCTGTCCACCTGCCCAGTCACCCGTCCGTCCCGCATGCCTACCTCCGTGTGTCCATGCTTGGTCCGTGTGTCGGCATCCACCATTCATCTGCCCATCCCCCATCCATCCACTTGCTGTGACCCACCCGTCCATCTACCGTTAGTTTACCCATCCGCCCACCCGCCCGTCCACCCGCTGACCACCCACCAAGCTGCCCACCCACCATCCACCCGCTGACTGCCCACCAAGCTGCCCACCCGCCCGTCCACCCACCAAGCTGCCCACCCGCCCGTCCACCCACCAAGCTGCCCACCTGCCCGTCCACCCACCCGCCACCCACCAGTCCGTCCATCTTCACTCGCACCCACCCACCCACCCATCCTCACAGGCACACCCCCACCTTCCCACCACTCAGCCATCCACCCGCCATCCCCACCCCATCTGTGCAGCCCGTGGTGTGTGTGTGTGTGTGTGTGTGTGTGTGTGTGTGTGTGTGTCCAGTCCCCGTGGACAGAATGGGCAGGGCTGTAGCACGTTCTGCCCGTCCTCCTGCCCCCACTGTCTCGCTGCTTTCGTGGCCCCTCCCCTCGAGGTTACGGCAGGGGGGAGGAATGCTGGGGGCGGGCCCCTCCCCGCCTCCCCCCGCGCCTGTTCTCTGCGCTGTGTCCGGAGCTGTCAGCTCGCCTGTCGCTCTGGCCTCTGGTCTCCATCTCTGCACCGTGCCCAGGCGTGTGGGCGGGGGGGGCCCGGGCGGGGGGCTGCTCCCTCCTCTGCCTTCCAGACCCGGGAGCCGGGAGTCTGGCTCCGATCAGCGCGAGGGGTAGGGGGTGGGGGGGCCGGCCGGGGTCCCGAGCCTTGGCCTGTGTGCGTGGGGGGTGCAGGGGTGCTGAGCACTGGCTGTGAGCCCGCCTGGGGCCGCGGGTCTGACACCCCGGTCTCCGGGGACGTGGCAGGGGGCCGAGCGTGACGTCACTGCCGCCCGGCCCAGGCTCCGACGGGACCCCCCTCCCCCACCGCCCCTGCCCCCGCCGCTGGCCCAGTCGGGGAGAGGCCCAGCGGCCCGCGCCCCCCGAGGGGCGAGGAGAGGCCCGTCCTGCGACCTGCTCCCCCCTTCCCCACTCACGTCACTCGAGCCCCTAGCGGGGTCGTCACCGGCGGCTGGGCCTGGGGCCCGGTGGGGTTTCGAGGGCCCCTTCCGGGCTGTGAGCTCATCGGTGCCTGTTTCGTCTCCAAACGGCGGGTCTGTGTTCGGATCCGGACCCTGCTTCAGCCTGGCCTGTGTGCGGAGCCGGGACCCCTGGAGCTGGGTGGGGTCCCGGCCCACCCCCCTGGGTCCTGAGTGCTGGTCCTGGCCGCAGGCACCCCGCTGGTCAGCATGCCGCCCCGGATCCACGGCTACCTGGGCCAGGCCCTGTTGGTCTCCTGCTCCGTGCACAGTGCTCTCCCCTTCCGGCTCCAGCTGTGGCGCAACGGGGTCAAGCTGGGCGAGGAGCGGCACCTCCTGTGAGTGGCCGGGGGGGGGGGGGGGTGGAGAGGGGCGGGGGGGCAAGGGAGCGACCTCCTTCTCTGATCAGCACCCCCCAGTGGCCGGGAGCGGGGTGGGCCATCGCCCTCAGGGAGCCCTGGGCCCGCCCCTGCGTCTGGGAAGCCCCTGGGAGTGTCAGGGCAGGAAGGAGCCTCCTAGTGCAGCCCTGGCATGGCTGGAGGCCGGGGCCGGAGAGATGGTACAGGGCAGGGTGCTTGCCGTGCACGCAGCCTACTCAGGCTCAATCCCCAGCACCCCAGAGGGGTCCTGAGCACCCCCAGGAGTGATCCCTGAGTGCAGAGCCAGGAGTCAGCCCTGAGCACTGCCAGAAGTGATTCCTGAGCACAGAGCCAGGAGTCAGCCCTGAGCACTGCCAGAAGTGATTCCTGAGCACAGAGCCAGGAGTCAGCCCTGAGCACTGCCAGAAGTGATTCCTGAGCACAGAGCCAGGAGTCAGCCCTGAGCACTGCCAGGAATGATCCCTGAGCACAGAGCCAGGAGTGAGCCCTGAGCACTGCCAGGAGTGATTCTGAGCACTGCCAAGAGTCAGCCCTGAGCACCTCCAGGAGTGATTCCTGAGTGCAGAGCCAGGAGTCAGACCTAAGCACAGAGCCAGGAGTCATCCCTGAGCACCCCCAGAGTGATCCCTGAGCACAGAGCCAGGTGTGATCCCTGAGCACAGAGCCAGGAGTGAGCCCTGAGCACTGCCAGGAGTGATTCTGAGCACTGCCAAGAGTCAGCCCTGAGCACCTCCAGGAGTGATTCCTGAGTGCAGAGCCAGGAGTCAGACCTAAGCACAGAGCCAGGAGTCATCCCTGAGCACCCCCAGAGTGATCCCTGAGCACAGAGCCAGGTGTGATCCCTGAGCACAGAGCCAGGAGTGAGCCCTGAGCACTGCCAGGAGTGATTCTGAGCACTGCCAAGAGTCAGCCCTGAGCACCTCCAGGAGTGATTCCTGAGCACAGAGCCAGGAGTGAGCCCTGAGCACAGAGCCAGGAGTCAGCCCTGAGCACCCCCAGAGTGATCCCTGAGCACAGAGCCAGGAGTGAGCCCTGAGCAACCCCAGGAGTGATCCCTGAGCACAGAGCCAGGAGTCAGCCCTGGGCACCGCCAGGAGTGCTGGAAGCCGGGCGGAGGGGAGGGATTTGCAGGGCCCACACCGCAGGGAGGGCGTCGGCGAGCCTTGGTGGCCCCCCTCTCCCACCAGGCCTCGAGTGGGACTTGGGGGTTTCCGCTCTGGGAGCTTTAGGGAGGGGCCGCAGGGGCCAGCAAGGCTGGGGGGAGACGGGGGGCCGCGGGGGGGGGGCAGGCTGGCTCACGGGTCACGTGACTGCCCGTGTCGCAGGGAGTCCGGGAACAGCAGCTGGGAGATCCCGCGGGCCTCCGAGGCCGAGGAGGGCGCGTACGAGTGCGTGGCGGCCAGCCAGAGCGGGACGGGCCGCGCCCAGGCCCACGCCGTCCTCACAGGTGCGACCCGCCTCCCTCCTGCCAGCTCCAGTGTCCTCCTGGGGGCCCCGCCAGGACCACCTGCCTCGCCCGCCGCCTGTTATTCCCCTGCGGGCTGCCCTGTACCCCGCACGCCAGGTGGCGGGAGAGTGGCCCCCTGCTCGGGGTCAGCCCCCCGACACTGGGAGGGACGGGCGTGACCTGGAATCAGGGGTTCTGGGGTCACACTTGCCCCCTCCCCTCTGTCTCGGCAGAAGGACGCCTGTTGGGGGCCTGAGAGGCTGGGCGGGTGACTGGCCCCAACCCCAGCACCTCGCAGGGTCACCCCCGTGGGGCTCGGGGAAAACACCTCCATGTCACTGAGCCCAAGTACAGAACCATCAGACCTTCCGCCCGGGTCAGCACCGCTGGGGGTGGCCCCTAGAGACCAGGTCAGACAGACACACGGACAAGGAAGGCAGGTTCCCCTGTGATCGAGCTTCCGGTCACCCAGCCAGAGGGACCTGAGCGAAAGCACAGCAGGCGGGCGCTGGCCTTGCCGAGACTGACCCGGGTTCAATCCCCGACACCCCAGATGGTCCCCCAAGCCCCGCCAGCAGTGAGCCCTGAGCATCGCCAGTGTGGCCCCCAATCAAATAGAAAAGTCACAACGGACTGCCATTTCGTTTCTCTTTTTTGCTTTTTGGGTCACACCAGGCGATGCTCAGAGGTTACTCCTGGCTCGGCACTCAGGGATTACTCCTGACGGTGCTCGGGGGGGCCCTAAGGGGTGCTGGGACTCGAACCCAGGTCAGCAGCCACATGCAAGGCAAACGCCCTGCCCGCTGTGCTATCACTCCGGCCCCTGCCATTTGATTTCAACTGGCCTTAGAGTCGGGTCCCTAAAATGGGGTTCCTGGCCCCCACAGTGGGGGCTGGCACGGGGGTCCGTGGGTCTCAGCGTTATTCCGGCAGGTTCTCGGCCCCCGGGGGTGCCTCTTGCCTCTTGCTCAGGGTTTGGCAGCGGCCCTGGCTCTGCTGAGTGTCACCCGCCCTCCCCCCTCCCCGGGGGCCCTTCTGTACTCCCCGGGGTGCAGTTTCCACCTCGGAGGGTGTGAAGTGTGGTGTCCTGGCGAAATCCTGTCATGTGCAAACAGGGTCCTGGGTGGGGGCGGCGGGGGGGGGGGGAGGGGGACGGGGGCTGCGGGGGCGGCGCCGCCCACATGGGGAGCTGATGCTCGGCCGGCGACGTGTCGTGTCCCGGGGGCTGGCCGGCCCCTGCCGCAGCTGCCCCGAGCCCCGCTGTGCCCGCAGACCCCCCTCCGCAGCTGGCCCCCGCGGCCAACGTGACGGTGTCCCCCGGGGAGACGGCCCACCTGTCCTGCCGCGTGCTGAGCCGGGCGCCCTTCAACCTCACGTGGGTGCGGGCGGGGCGCGAGCTGCCGGCCCCGGGGGGCAGAGCCACGCAGCTGGCCGACCTGTCCCTGGAGCTGCGCGCCGTGGAGCCCGGTGACGGCGGCCAGTACCAGTGCGTGGCCCGCAGTGCCCACGGGCTCAGCAGGGCGTCCGTCTGGCTGCTGGTGCGAGGTGAGGCTCTGTCGGTGCCTGCCCAGCTCCTGACGCGTGTCCCCAAAGGCCCGTCGCTGGCAGGTCTCGGGGGTCCCTCGGGTATTTCTGGAACCTCCCGGCCTCCTCACCCCGGCCTGTCCTCACGGTCACCACGTCACCCGATCTCTCTTCCCTCCACCGCTGCTGGCCCGGCAGCCCTCCCCCCCCCCTCGATGCCATGTATCCCCTCCCCCTCCCCCACGCCAGTCCTGGAAACTTCTGGAAGCACCAGGATCCCTCGTGCTCGGAGGGGCTGGGGCAGTGCTGATGGGGGGCGCAGCCCGGGCCCGTCTGGGGGTGTAGCCGTGGACTCGGGTCCTGCGGGAGTGGGGCGCCTGGACTGGCCATGTGGGGTGTCCAGGGCCGGGTCCTGACACTGGGCCCCTGCCGTGCCCGGGGCTCGGCCGCTGCTGGGCCGAGGGGGGCGGTGCCCTCTCTGGACCACCAGGCCGAAGCCTGAGCCGGAGCATCTGTAGTTGAGAGTCCAGAGCTCGCGGAGGGCAGGAGAGTCCAGTGGTCGGCGCAGGGAGGGCTGAAGGGACAGCTGAGCACGGGTGTGGGAGGTCGGGGCTGCGGCCGGGTCTCCTGAGCACCCTGTCACCCCCGCACCCAGATGAAGCCCCAGCACTCTGAGTACTCAGGCCACAGTGCTCACTAGCTCCTGGCCTCTCTGGGGTGGGAGTTGGGGACCCTGGGGAGCGGGAAGTCAGCTCCCGGGGGGCTGGGGCGGGGCCCCCCTTTCTCCAGGACTCAGGTCTGGGGGCCCTGACCGCGCCTTCCTGCCCGTCCGCTCTGAGCTGCAGAGCCCCCCACGGTCAGCCTCCACACCACCACCCAGCGCTTCCCCGAGGGCACGGAGGTGCGAGTCAGCTGCTCAGCTTCGGGGTACCCCACCCCCCACATCTCCTGGAGCCGCGAGGGCCGTCCCCTGCAGGAGGACAGCAGGTGAAGGGAGAGATGGACTGGACCCCCTCTGCAGTGTTTGAGTGACAGGGGGGAGGACTCAACAACCTGGCTTCTAGCTGTGCCCTCCAAGGCTGTGTGACCTCGGCCAAGTTGCTCAACCTCTCTGAGCCTCAGGGAGTAAAACACGATACACAGAGACAGCCATCTGCATAGTGGGCTGCTGATGACTGGTCAGCTGTGAGTGATGACCCCCTGTTCTGATGGCTTCTCGCCTTTGCCCCTGCCCTCTGCCTGATCCCAGAACCCACGTGGACGCCCAGGGAACACTGGTCATTCAGGGAGTGGCCCCAGAGGATGCTGGGAACTACAGCTGCCAGGCGGCCAATGAGGCTGGCACAGATGAGGAGACGGTCACCCTCTTCTATACGGGTACGGGGGCACTGCGGGCACCTGCTGGGGAGACCCTCCCCACCCGCTCTCGCAGAGGCTGGGGCAGGGGGACACGGGCTTCCTGGGCGGGGCCGGCGCACTCTTCAGACGAGTCTTCCCGCAGTGGGTGGGAGGGGGGTGCGGGGGGCAGCGGGACAGTCCGGGGGTCTCCGAGGCTGGACCCTCCCCGCCGTGTGGGGTGCGGGTTTTGTGCCAGGCTCCGTGTGGAACAGAAACAACGGGGGTTTGGGTCCCGGCGCCCGGGGGGGCGTGTTCAGCACCCCGGGGCTCCCTCCTGGGCCCTGCGGCTGACCCCGTTCTCCCCGCAGACCCGCCGTCGGTGTCCCCGGTCAGTGCGGTGGTGCTGGCCGCCGTCGGGGAGGCGGCCGTGCTGGAGTGCCAGGCCACCGGCGCGCCCCCGCCCCGGATCATCTGGTACCGAGGTGCGTGCGGGCGGGCGGGTGCTCGGACGTGGAGCAGCCCCAGGCTCTGGGCTGGTGACCGGGGCGGGGCGGGGCGGGGGGCACCTCCCACCCCGGCTGCCCCTTGGCAGGCAGCTCAAGCTGATTGTCCACGCTCAGAGGTCAGCGCGAGGGCGGCTGTGCCACGGGCTCTGCGGGCCGTGACCTAACTGCCTGCACGGGCCCGGAGCACTTCCCGCGGGGTCCGGGCACCTGGTCCAGAAGGTGGGGGGGGGGGGTTTGACCCCCGAGCCCCTGGCTTACCCCCACTCAGATCTCTCAACAGAGCCGCTCTGAGAACACGATTGCCAGCATGCCCACCCCGCTGTGAGGCCGTGTGGTGTCCTTTAGGATGTCCAGTGTGGCCCAGTTCGGGGCATTCTGGTTCCCGCATGCTACAGCCCGGGCCACACTTTCAAGGGGAAAGGAGCTACAGGCAGGACCAGCCCAGGGTGCCTGCGGGAGCCAATCAGAGATGGGCATGGAGGGGGCGGGGC